>NC_064425.1:28002500-28127500 GCF_023375975.1 Astyanax mexicanus | reverse complement strand
GTTCTAGGTTAGAATAGTACAGCTATGGTACAGGCAACCCTTCCAGGCTGGTAATGTATGGGAGCGTGCAGATTGATTGGTGCAGCTCGGGCCAAATCTTTGTTTTATCACCATCATTTCAGGGGTTGGATGGTGTGGCTCTGTCAGATCCCACTCAGCGATGGTTAACACAGCTGCAGATTGAGTGACATTTAAAGGTAGCTACCGCGGGGTAAATTTATGGTGGAGCTCAGCAGAGCCCCCAGGAGCCATGCCTGCCGCAGTGGATGGAAATGTCAAGCGATGAGCTTATTTTGAGAGGAAGGCTAGAAGAGGACGAGGATGAAGACCGAGACGTTTGCAACCGATTTAGCTGTGCTTGGCTGACTCTCAGTCAAGCAAACCGGCGGCATTTCCTAAATGCAGAATCTAATGCCTCGTCACTGTACCCTGGAGTGAGCTGGATCTCACTGTGAGCCAGAGCTTCATTTGTGGCTACTGGTTTGTTTCACTAGCTAAGAAATTCAGATTTGTTGGTGCAGCATTTTTTCTATGCCATTGTGTTTCCCAATGAATAATTACTGACTATATCTATCAATTGGTGTTTGGTATGGGTGTGTTTATGTCTTTAGGTTTTATGTTTTTTGTATCTGTGGCGATCAATCTACACCAGAGATACACATTGATACAATTTATGACATTTCCAAAATAAGCCATTTATAATACGTCCAAATGTTTGGGAACAAATTTCTACATACAGCTTGTCTCTTTAAAGAAGTATGGCCAGTACAATAGGACTCCCTGGAGCAGGTAAACATGACCTGTTGGTAACATACCTGGTACCAGGCGTGGTCTGGAGAACTTTATTCACTACCCAACCCAACACCAAGAGGGTGAATAACGCTCCACCAGGGGAACCACCACCAACTAAATACCATTTACCTACCAACACACCCATTTACCTACCATACCATTTCGTACCATATATCTGATATTTTGTATGGATTGTCAAGAAATGTCTTCTTCTTTTAAAGGGTGCATATTTTGTTCTTAAGGTCACAGCACTGAATCTAAATGTAGAACCACCTTAAATGTGATCCTTATACTACCTTAAATCTGCAGGTATTTTTATTGCTGGCTTGATTCTTAGAAACTTCAAAAATATGTGTGTGTATTGTTTGAATACTTGTGCAGACAGGAATGTAAGGCCACCGCAGGCCTTGAGCACCTGATCCTCTGTATGAGTAATAAGACAGAGTGCGCTGACAAGATTAATACTGACCCTCGCCGCCCGCACACACCTGTACAAACACCTGTGCGCAGCTGAAAAGTGAGCTGTGGGACACACACACATGCTCAAAAGCCTCAAAGCACACACACACACACACATACATATGCACACTTATTATGTCCTGATGATTTTTAGCCTTGCGCATTTTTCTAACCTAATCCAGAAGCTGGTTCAGGATCTCGTTTGGTGAATCCCGAAACCCACAGGTGAACTCAGGTGAACTCCCTCAGACCTGCTGCCAGACATAGTGATAGAAAGAAACTAGCGCGAGATAAATGTAAAGGCCAATTTCTGTGGGCTTAGATAGTGTTTGGGCGATAGCGCCGCCGCCTTATCTCGCTCTTCATGCGGCGGGCTACAGGCCGGGCTCGAGCGAAGCGGCGAATCACACGCGCTCCGCTGTCTGCCTCACTGTGCCCCCTGGTTGGCTGTATCTCGGCAACCGCCCGATAGGACGGATCTGTGTCAAGGCTGGGTGACTCACCATAACATTAACAGACAACACACACACACACATAGCAAAGCACACAAACACTAGTTCCATTGATCATAGAGTTCATTAAGTTTGGTTGCCATTTGTGGTTGTCTTCATGTTCCCAAATATTATATATATATATATATATATATATATATATATATATATATATATATATATATATATAGAATCATCAAGGTATAGAAATGTGAATCAAAGTCTGCTTTGCATTAAAGTACAGTGCAGTGAATCAAACATTAGTCTACTGTATCAAAACACAGTGCAGTGTTTATCTGAATCAAGTGATTCAAGTAAAATGAATCACAATACAATGCAATGAGTCAGTGTCCAGTGCAGTGAATCAAAGTACAGTGAAGTGAATCAAAGCACATTACAGTGATTCAGTGCTTACAGTGAATCCAGTGACACCGTAAGCTTATAGTGAATCAGAGTAAAGTGTAATGAATCAAATCCTGTAGAAAATCATGAGTTTACAGAGATTAAGGTATAGGTATAAAAATTTTAATTTAGAGAATTTATTTGCAGAAAATGAAAAAATGGCTGAAATAACAAAAAAAGATGCAGAGCTTTCAGACCTCAAATAATGCAAAGAAAACGCAAAGTTCATACTTTGCTAAAGTTTTAAGAGTTCAGAAATCAGTAATTAATGGAATAACCCTGGTTTTTAATCACAGTTTTCATGCAACTTGGCATCATGTTCTCCTCCACCAGTTTTACACACTGCTTTTGGATAACTTTATGCCTGCACTCCTGGTGAAAAAATTCAAGTAGTTCAACTTGGTTTGATGGCTTGTGATAATCCCTCTTCCTCTTGATTATATTTCAGAGGTTTTCAATTAGGTTAAATCAAAGAAACTCATCATTTTTAAGTGGTCTCTTATTTCTTTTTTCCAGAGCTGTACAGAAAATGAATCAAAGCATACTGTGAATTAGAGACCGACCGATATGGGTTTTTCTAAGGCCGATGCCGATACCGATCATTAGTGGTCAGAGTCAGCCGATGGCCGATGTGACCTGCCGATTTTTAGGGCCGATATGCTATCGTATTATATTTATTTGGCATGCTTAAAATCATACTAGTAAGAGGAGGAACAACAGTTGTAAACTTCACACAATTTATTGAAAATAAGGTTAGCATTTTATAGTGACTTTAATGTTACTATATCACTATATGTTAATAAAAAAATATTAATTTTATTTAGATTGTATTATCCATAGCATTTTATTTTATTCATTATATAACATATGTTCTATATACACTATATATTCATGTTTATAGTAGAAATATTATGTTGGCTATTATATAAAATTTACTGTAGGGGCCTACTAATTAACAAATGTATGACTTGTTGCAGTCTGTTAGTCTATTAATTATTCATTTTAATATGTTTAACAGAGTGCAAGAAGACTTCCATAATGTGACAACTTTAGATAGTTACTCCAAAACGGCAAAGCTCATTTCTTCTTCAACTCCATGCAGTTGAAAACGAATGGACATGGGAGGACAATGTTATAAAATGTTCACATTAGGGCTGCAGCTATTATTTTACAAAAATGGGTGACGTTTAAATTAAGAATAAAATTATAAATAATGCAAAAACAGACAGGTGCTGTAATTTAAATATAGCTTTATCTGTTTTTTTTTTCTTCTTCAAATGAGCTCCTTAGCCAGAGAAACGCGTCTCATCAGCTGTACTGGAGGTTCGGTGCGTGAGCGGAAAATGAGTTGAGAAAGCTGAAGAGCGCGGACTTTATAGGTTCAGGATAAAATTAGCTTTTATCAGAAAAGTCTGGAGGGGGTTCTAAAGTAGAACCCGACAAAACAGAAAATTCTGCTCATCGTTTCATTTAATATCTAACAGCGCAAACCGCTTTAAACGGGTGAGTTTTACAGCAGAACAGCAGGAGGCGGCACTAACGCCGGTTACTAACGCCGTTACTTTTTTTCAGTAACGAGTAATCTAACACTATGACTGTAACTATAACGCCGTTACCATTTCCGACACCCCGTTACTGCACGTTACTTTAGCAGCTCTATGAACTTTTTTTTTTTTTTTTTTCGCTTTGCCCTGGTTAACCCCTCCTCTGTCCGGTGAACTTGAGCTTCTGGCCGCTGTGCCTGTGGTTTGGCGTGGTGAAGTGAGGCACAACTGTGACGATTTGCGTGCTCTAATCAATTCAGTGATTGCCGTGGACAACCCAAGTTCCGAATTAAGGACGTTGAGCTCTTTTTAGCTGCTCCGGTTTTTGTGGTGCTGCTGCTTTCTATTTTAGAGCTTAGATTCTCTGCCCGAATCCCACCTGACCTGAGGACCGACCCGAAATCAGGCTCCTATTTTTATTTTATATAAAGCTCTGGTGTGATAATCACATTGTTGCTAAGTAACCAATTATTATTGTTCACTAAAGCGAACGGAATATGGAAAATTGAAAGTGAAAAACATTTGTGTTAACTGAATCTAATAAAAACGGTAATTAAAAGGAAAAACATAACTATCTCGAACTGTATTTTGTGTTTATAAAACTAACTAAAACGAACTGAAATTACTGATAGAATACCCTCATTTTCGTGTTTAATTTATTTATAAGCGCTGTTGTACAGCGGAGTTGTACAGCGGGAGTTGTTGTGCCGAGCGCGCAGCACTCGTGGTCCGTTAGTTCTTGTGTAAAGCGCTCGCGCTAGCAAGCCCACCCTAAAATGAACAGAAAAAATAAAAACAAAATAAAATTAAACTATAATAAAAATGAAAACTGTAATCACGTAGCTCTGGGCGCACGTGAACGCCTCCGCGTTTGACTTGCAGCATTGTGTGTAGCTGTTCTTAAAAATCATTTAAATTAAATAATAGTTCTATGCTTCTATGTTACAGTGTTAATTAACATAATTCTGATTATATTTCGCTCATTCAATCAGCCCGAAAACAGACAGTTTATGGAGCGGATCGGGTCAGGCTCATAATGACAGTTTATGGTTCGGGCTTGGGCAGAATGTGCACGGGCTCCGGCTGGGTCGGATTTTTTGGGCACGATCTAAGCTCTATTCTCTTTTGGTGAAGCTGTTATATTAATACCATTTTAACGGGCATTAAATTGTTGTTTTTGTCCATTATTTTGTTTTATATATACATATTTCTTTTGAGTGTGGCTTGGTTTGTTAAATTTCATCCCCAGACGCGTTTTTCCGCTTTTTTCAGTATTACAAGTTTTAGTAATTTTCTTTGGTTGTGTGGAGAATTTCGTTTTATTTTTTTGAAATTCGTTAGATTATATTTTTGTCAACATTTTGGGTTTATTTTCGTTTGTTATTTTTTGTTATTTTTCTAATAATAATAGTAAATGCATAATTGATTTCCTTTTTTTGACGGGCGAATAATAAAAAGTAACGCAATAGTTACTTTTACTGGTAACTAATTACTTTTATAGTGGAGTAACTCCACTCCACTTTTGGAGAAGTAACGAGTAACTATAACTAATTACTTTTTCAAAGTAACGTGCCCAACACTGTTTATATATAAGGAGAAGTACAGTCCTCTAATAATCCTGACTAACCAGTAATTATTATTTCAGAGCAGCTGATGCTGCCAATATCCTTAAACAGTTTTAGTCCTGCCCTTTTTCATTTCGTCTAAAAATAATTTAAATACTGAAAATATCAAGTGTTAATTTGATTTTATTTACTTAGATTTTCGTTTCTGAAGAAGAGAAGTCAGTTATTTTATACTAGAGCTTATAGATAGGGCTTGCCTTGCATAGTCAGGGCGCATTCCAAGAGAGAAATGCTACAACACCGATGCAGTTGAAATTCTATTCTTTTTCAGTAAATGAAGCAACATCACAGATTACTAATCATGAGAGAAAATATAGACTTTGGGACACTGGATTGTAAAAATGGATGCCTTACCCGTTGAAAGTCTTGCTCACTCTTGAAACCTTGCGCTGCGTTCCAAGTAGCTGCCCGCAGATGTGCCGGATTAAAATCGGCGCGGCCAAATAAGAAAATCGCCGATGCCGATTGATAAAAAAATAACAAAAATCGGCCGATTAAATCGGCTGGCCGATCGATCGGTCGGCCTCTACTGTGAATTGAATCTTAGAGTCGATCTAAATACAGTCCAGGGAATCAGAGAATGAAGCAGTGAAACAGAGCCTTTAGGGAATGTTGATGAGAGTACAGTGTAGTCAATCAAAGCCTGTAAAGAATCGGTTTACAGGGGCTAAACAAGATGCTAGGTAAGACCTGATTATACTTCCTACATTAAGATTCTGGGTGTATGATAACCTACACTGAGAGCACATGGCATATATTTAAGTATCGATTCTGTACGTTAATCGTTTATGCATATAAACTTCCATCCAGAATGCTTGAGTCCGACGAGTCGTCTCTGTAATGAGTATGTCCGCTACTGACTTCAGAACTGCAGCTCAGTGTAACTTCAAAGTACATGTCAAAGGTGCAGAGGGTGAAATGACTCACCACTGTAACTCGGTGCACATTTTCCCTCAGCAAATACCGTTTGAAATCAGTGTTTATTTTCCGAAGCCATGTTCGGTTCAGCGGTGGGTCTGTTTGGCTGCAGGGGTTTGGTATTGACCACTGATCCAAAGCTCATAAAGCTCCAAGCCTGGCCTTCCCTCTGAGGCCAACATCAAAGAGGCATCATAAATCGAAGTTGGCTGACAAATATTCACTGAGCAATAACTGAGTGTCACACTGAAGCTGGAGCCATTGAAGTACACTGCTGTTTTTACAGCTCGTGCATTTGTTTATCAATTTTAATGACAACTGCATTTAGGCATGAACTACTTACTATATACTATATACTATATATAATATATATATATATATATATATATATATATATATATATATATATATATATATATATATATATATATATATGTAAATAGTTAAGTTTAATAAGCAATGCAGGAAGCAACGTTGCTTAAGTTACTGTAGTACTGTAGTAACTCATAAAATGATCTATATATATATATATATATATATATATATATATAATATATATATATACACAGAGAGAAACATGCTCAGTTAAGGCACTGACAGCTGGTCTCAACAGAGCTTCAGCCAGTATTTTCTTATTTGAACTGTGTGGTACGATACGGTAATCTGTGTGGGTTGTGGCATCCAAATGCCAAATGTCTGTCCACTGCCATTTTCCAGTCCCATTTCCACACTCAGGGTTGCCAACTGTAGACAACAGCATGCAGACAGTGTGCTGCAGCCATGGAAACAGAAGGGTGAGCTGCTATTTTTGTGCTGAACAGGTAATCCCTGAGCTTCAGTAAGGTTGCTAACCATAGCTGGGTAATTTACCACCCGTTCTAGTTCCGCAGTAGAGACAGGATTTTTGGAAACACTGCTTATAATGTCAATGTGAGTAGGTGGAGCTAAATAGTTGTAGTAATTTTGAAACTTTAACAATACCTAAAGATACATACTGGATTGAACTTTAATACTTAAGGATGTAGGAGTCCTTGAGAAATTGTAATTGAGGAAAACTTTGCCCTTGTTTGGTTTCTGTTGGCAGCAGCTGCACTAACTGTGTTCTTGATAAGATTCAGCTGTGTTTCTGTGACATCAGTGAGCACAAGCCCAGCACAAACAGCAGTGAGCTCATTTCCCTTTGAAAGCACCTGAAAGCCCTCCACGCACAAATGCTGACTGGATTAAGTGTCCTATAAAATAGGAATTTAATAAATCTCATTGGTGCTTCATGCATGTTTTTGGCGTCCACAGGCTGGGTATGGCTAAGGTTTTGATTAAATCGCGCTGTAAGTGTAGTTTATCATACAGGAGATCTTCGAGCGGCATACCTGCAGAGCGCGGACCTGAGTTAGCATCCCGGCCTGCGGGCATCGAAGCACGATGTTTAGCCAACTCATTGATGCGACTGGATGGTTAGCAAAAGCTAAGCTTTCTCTCTCTCTCACAACCCCTCCAATTATCGATTCATCTTTCAGCGCCGGCTAACGCGGCCACCTAAACGACTCCTTTCCTTTCTTCTTTTTTTTTCCCTCCCTTCTCCTCTCCCCTGCCCTCCTCTCATTTCCAGAGCAATAAAGGCTGTATTTGTTTTTCTCCCTATTCAATTTGCCTTTTGCCTGACTCCGGGGCCATGTGGGTGAGGACTAAAGAGATTACAATACGGGAAGCCGAATCAATCGCTGCTTTTCATTCTGCTCAGCCAAGCCCAGCCCGACGGGACTGTTTAGAGCAGGCCTGTCACCTGAAGGGAAAGAATGGGTTAAGCACGCCCGAGCACACCTGCATTCGTACATTCATCAGAGCTTTGGACGTCCCCGCGAGGACGTACAGCTCCTCAAACATTGCGCTTTATTGCACGCTGTGAAATGCCCCGTCCACACACAATATCCCTCCTGTACCTTCCTCATTCAAAGCACATTAAGCTGTTATCAAAGAAGCTCAAACTCTTTGCTCTGCACTTTCAAACTCCCTGAGCAAATAATGTGTTTCTCATTAAGTACGCTGACAGGCACAGTTCAGCGAAAAATCTCATCCCTTAACCCCAAATCTGTTATGAGTCTAACAAGTAATGAGAACTAGAACATCTCCAATTAGCACAGTACAAGCACAGTAGTAGCTCAGTATATATTCCACTGCATGTTGCCTACGCTACTTGACTCTACTTGACTCTTTTTTGCTTTTTGGTATCTGGTACATGGTGTGTTTTCCACCATCACAACTCATCCACAATAAACTTCTGAAAAGATTGTGTTCTAATTCTCTGTTTGTGGCGTTTTGCATTGTGTAGACCCATTGGAAAATCCTTTTGCTCAAATGTTGATCTTTGATGTCTCAGAAGATGCATTCGGGATGCTCACTTGCGCTTCATTGAGAGATCAATTTGGTCACAGATGTTTCTCCTAAAATTGCTTAGACAAAAATGAAAACCTGGATTTAGACACATATGAGATCTGGAAAGATCTATTGGCAGCCCAAAAACTTGGGTATCAAATCCACAACCTTGTCATCAATGGCCAAACCAATGAGCTACCATTGTCCCAACTGCTAACCTATCTATAGTAAACCTCAAGAGGAGACACATGTGAGATTACTGAGGTCTTCATCTCAGGAGAGACATTTGAGCAGAAGGAGGCTTATGTTAAAATCTCATTTGTTTTTCAATCTAATCTCGTTGTTGTCTAGGAGAAGCTACAGAGATATTTAAGAGATCTACTGATTTTTCTTTTCTATTTTTTCTTTCCTATGTGGAATGACTGTTCTACCTGGCAATCGGTGCTCTGCAAGGTTTACATGTTACATCATGTTTTAGTGCCTATTTGTCTAGCTAGGAACCAAAAGCAAGCAGAAAGACTACTAGAAAAGTACCTGGTTCAAGTACTCGGGGACCAATATGGTAGCATTGCAGTTTATAACATCAAAAACATTCTCTGAGCCACAATGCAACAAAGTCAACAAACAATGGCTAGACTGGTTGGAGCTAACAGAAAAGCTATAGTAATGAGTGTCTTTGTCCTTGAGGTGGATGTGACACTTCCTTCAGCCAAGAACAGAAAGGCTGCAGTTGAAGACTAGGAAAACTACTGTACTGGTCTGATGAATGTCGATTTCTGGTCAGGTACACAGAGATAGTAGAGTCATGATGGTGGAACCAAGAGCAGGAATCTATGCACCAAATAGGTCTTGTGTCAACAGTCCATGCTGGTAGAAGTGGAGGTGGATTAACCTTGTAGTAAATGTATTTTTTTTGGCTCACTTTAGACCTGTGTTAATATCAATCAGTATTTGCTTAGAGGCCTCAGCCTATTGCACAACTAAAGAAACTTCAGATGCCAGGTTGATCCTGGGCCACGCTTATCAACTATGTTTGGGTAAAGGGGTGGGGGGATTTGGAAATTTGTGTAAATTTGACCTTTCACTATCTCTTTAAGGCCAGCTTGTTTGTGGTCAGGGCTGGTTGGTGGGCAGCGGATGCATGCAGCCTGTGGCGGGGTGGATGGAGGAGGCAGTGGCGTGTGCTCTGGAGTGCAGCGGCCCATTGGAAATCATTTGATCTGCATCACACAGCTCAGTGTTCCTGCCAACAACACTGACAGCAGCCCAGCAGGAGAGAGAGAGAGAGAGAGAGAGAGAGAGAGAGAGAGAGAGAGCAGGGGGAGCGGGGGTCAGGGGAGAAAGAGAGAGGAGAGGGATAGAGAGAAAGAGGGTAAAAGAGAAAGAGAGAGGGGAAAAAAAGAGATGAACTGACTACTGCCCTCATCAACACGCTGCCTTAAACTTCTCTTTTCTTCTCCTTCAAGGTTGAACTTTTCCTCTTCTCTGCGAGGATTTGACAGGCCATTTCCTTTCACAAGAAGGAGATAGCAATCACACACACACACACACAGACACACACTTTGGATGGGGAGTGATATAAAGAGAGACAGAGAGAAATGGAGAGAAAAAGAAATACTGTGAGGGGAATTTAGAGAGGTGAAATTGTTAAGTCTCGAGAGGAGGATAAAAAGAAAGAGAAATAGCGAATTAGTAAATTAGTGGCTGTGTTTAACCTGTGTTTTCAGTCTAAAGTCATTGGATTGAAAATTGTATCCACACCTGTATAAGTTGTGAGGTGTTGTCTTGTGAGTGAGGACGAACACTGGCCTCGATCCACAGTGTCAGTTGTGTACCAAGAATACATAATTACAAGGCATTAATTACCACCCACAGTGGACGGAGCAGTGGGTGGTAGTGATCATGACCAGCTGTGTCTGGCTGGAATTAGCTGTGCCAACAGAAATCACATCCACATTCAATGTGGGAGGTCCTATACACATATCGTGCAGGTCATAAATCATTCTTTTTTCTATTTTATTTTCGCAATCTAGCTCACAAGTGATGCCACAACACAAGGAGGGTGAAGACTAGCACATGCCTCCTCCATTACATGTGAAGTTAGCTACCGCCTCTTTTTGAACTGCTGCTGATGTAGAATTTCCGAGTAGCATCACAGCGCACTCGGCTCCTATACATTAGCTCACAGATGCAGCCTTGTGCTGATCGACATCACCCGTTGGAGTGATGAGGGGAAAGAGTGCCATCTACCCACCCAGGAAGAGCAATGCCAATTGTGCTCTCTCAGACTCTGGCGGCTGATGCATTCGAACGGGATTCAAATTAACGATCTCCTCATCATAGTGGCAGTGCTTTATTCCGCTGGACCACTTAGCGCCTATAAAGTGTTTTTTTTTTTTAGTTTCTGTGAGAAATGGCAAAAGTCATGGGACTCAAAACAAGGTCTTAGATGATTGGAGAGACCATCTTCCTAGCATCTATTCTAGCAATGCTTTTCTATGGAGACCATACATACATCTATATGTCTATATGGAATTAAATATCTTAAAGTAGCTAAATTTCTAGGGTGTCTAAAAACTTTTGGACACAAAATCCACGTTTACATGAGAAAAGTATCTGCATGTAAACAGTGAGGCTGTGAGAGCCTGTTTGAACTCTGAGGCATGCGTACTTCGCTGTTACTGCAGAAGAGTGTATCCTAATTCACACAGTTTTCTATTTATAACCTCTCAGCATGGGGAGCCAAAAGAGCATGCACTGAAACAAAGTCAATAAGACACTGCCGGCTGCAGCGTGTGTGTGTGTGTGTGTGTATGAGAGTGTGTTTGTGTGGAGCTGGTATCTAGATATCTGATAATTGCTCCAAGCAGCAGAATGCATCCATAGCTGCTGGAATTACAGCCAGTCTTAATGTTTACTTTCCTCATACGGAGCTGTACAGAGGAGGGGAGAGTGTGTACAGTAGCTGTGTGTGTGTGTTTGTGTATATATGTGTTTTGTTCAGTAGTTGTTATGGTGCTGATGGAGGATAGAGACTCTTGCGTGAGTATTTGCAGTGGGTATTGAATGTAGGTTATGTACAGTACAGACTGCGGCAGTAAGCTACTGTACTATTCGTCTAATGATATCTAACAGTTACAGCTGTTCTGCACTCTCTGACATAAGACTGCATAGGAAATGAAGTCAAGCTGTGTGTGTGTTGATTTTGTGGATGTTTGTAGTTCATGTTTAATTGTCAGATTAATTATAAATTATTGTTTAGATTGCATTAGTTTTTTTTAAAGCAATTTAAAAGAAACCTAAAGCAGTTTCTTTGATTTTACTATTTATAGGTTTAAGTTTGAGTAAAATGAATATTGTTGTTTTATTCTATAAACTACAGACAACGTTTCTCCCAAATTCCAAATAAAAATATTTTCATTTAAAGCATTTATTTGCAGAAAATGAGAAATGGCTGAAACAACAAAAAAAAAAGATGCAGAGCTTTATACCTCAAATGATGCAAAGAAAACAAGTTTTTTAATCATACTTCCCATGCATCTTGGCGTGTTCTCCTCCACCAGTCTTACACACTGCTTTTGGATAACTTTATGCCTTTACTCCTGGTGCAAAAATTCAAGCATCAAACTTGATTTGATGGCTTCTGATCATCCATCTTCCTCTTGATTATATTCCAGAGGTTTTACATTTGGTAAAATCAAAGAAACTCATCATTTTTAAGTGGTCTCTTATTTTTTTCCAATGCTGTAAGCTGCATTATTTGGACAAATGATATTAGTTTATTGTTTTTGCTAGACATATTAGGATGTCTACTAGATTTTAGAGCATCGCTGTGAGGATTTGATTGCATTCAGCAACATAAGAGTGCTAGTGTGGTCGAGATGTTATTTGCCATACCTCATCTCCAACTCAACAACTCATCTCAAAAATGATTGGAGTCTACACCATCGTTCCGGATAAATGAAATGCTTGTTGAAATGATCATTTATACACTGACACGGGATTCACGGGAGTTCCATTCACGGGACTTTTGGCATGCTGGCCAGTGTTTGGCCTTGGTTACAAGATATCTCCTCACAACATATACAGACCGTCTATGCCATAACCATGTGACTTCTACTGCTGTCTGTTATTTAACCACTGACATTGTACAAGCAATCTATTCTATGGTATATTCTCAGCCTTTACAGACAAGGCAATATTTAAGTGTAGACCACACACAAATAATATAGCTTATTAACTACAAATATACTTTGACTTAAAAGGCCACTTAAATGTCATAGTGTAACGTTTTACTCGGCAAAGAATGTTGGGTAAATCCAAATTAAAAACTCCCCTGGGTAAATGGTGAAAATTTGCCTCAGAACTTTATTCTCGTAATATTACGACCTTATTCTCGAATTGATTGTGTGTCTGAATTTTCATTAACACCCAAGCCTACTGCTGTCCCATAAGTTTTGGTATTCTGTCAGTAAATATGTTTATATTATGAAAGGCTTGTTATGTAGGCTTGTTAATGCAGCACTTCAGTAAAACAGTGTCTGGATGACAAGGCAACTAGACAGACCTTCAGCTTTCTGTTTGTGTGTATGTGTGTGTGTGTGTGTGTGTGTGTGAGAGAGAGTGACAAGCTGAGCAGTGTGATAAATCTCCAAGGGTGTGTCTTTCCTTATGAGGGCATGTGGTTCTTGTGTGTCTCATGGCGCATCCAGAAACATCATCCCTTTTTCCCTGCCCTGTTTTTTCTACATTTCCCTCTGATGACATGATGACATGACGAATGGGCCTGTGCCACTCTGACCCGAGTGAAGACATCCATCAGCGGGAGAGAGAGAGAGTGAGAGAGATAGAGAAAGAGAAAGAGAGATGGAGGAATGAAGGAATAAAGATACACAGGCTGGTGCTGAAACTGTATAGCATAACCTCTAGCTGTTGAAAGGCCTAAAACAGGACACTGATCTCTGGAGAGCTTCACCCTGAAGCGACCATCCACTCTGTAACTCTGTAGCTAATGCAGATAGCGCTGCCCTGTTTACACCTGCCATCAACGTCCGATCTTGGTGATCAGATCATCATCATCATAATGCAACTGAGACACAGCATAACATGTTTACGCTTGTTCTTTTTTTAAACGTAGCTACAGACTCCTGATACTGATCGGATCCTGTTGCTTTGAGCAATGTAGGCATATTTAAATCTGGCTAGTGTAGCAGCAGTGTGAGCTGGGCCTACACGGATTTTGCTGTTTACAGTTGCGGCGCAGTCGTGTATGAAATTACAGAGAACGAGACACGTCCTTAAGTATGTAAACTATGCAGATGCAACTAAAGCAAAGCTAAAGGTCTGACCCCGTCTACTACGCCCAGTGTTTATAGCCTTATAGTGCAAATAAGTATTAATAAATTAGTTATCCCATTTTATCCCCAATTTACACAACCAATTATCCAACCCACCCATTAGAAGTCCCCCTATCACTAGTGATACCCCAACACACCACGAAGGGTGAAGACAAACACATGCCTCCTCCGATACATGTAAAGTCAGCCACCGTCTCTTTTTAAAACTGCCGCTGATGCATCATTGCATCATAGCATCACAGCGCACTCGGAGGAAAGCGCAGCGACTCGGTTCCTATACATCAGCTCACAGACGCAGCCTTGTGCTGAGCGACATCACCCTTTGGAGTGATGAGGGGAGAAAGAGTGCCATCTACCCACCCAAAGAGAGAGCAAGGCCCATTGTGCTTTCTCAGAGTTACGGTAGCCGATGGCAAACTACATAAGCAGGATTCGAACCAGGGATCTCCTGATCATAGTGGCAGTGCCTCAGTCCACTGGACCACTTGGAGCACTTCTGTAACTTTGTTTAGGGCAAAAAAGCTCAGATACAATCTTTTGTGGCCATTTACCATCCCCATTATTTGGTCCTATATTAAAATAAACTGGTGTTGATTTTATGTTGTGCTCATAAATCATGAATAATTTGATGAGCTCTGCTTTAATAGGCTAGTTTGCAAACCAATCAAGGCACCACACTGTATATCATAGAATAGCTTGGCTGTGTTTTAGGCATGTTAACTAGAATATTCAGTCTTACTGGAGAGTTTGAATCCAGATTTAGTGAAAAAAGGTAGAATCTTGTAAATTACTGGCTGGTGAACGAGTGATTGGCGTACGTACTTTCTGTTATGCTTTAGTAGCCTTCAATGTATCATTCTAAACTGGTGACGTTAGGCTTGTAGGGGTAGCCAATCCTACCTTGTGTTTAAATTAAACATGGGCTAGGGCCGCACAATATATCATTTCATACAAAAGTTTCCACTGTTCTCATTTTTTATTACTTCTTGGACGATTTTTTTAGATGCTGTCCACTTTTTATAGTGGGAACACCAGATGAAGACCTGCCTGATGTTTTTGAGATGTTGTGACCCATGCGCTCATCTAGCCAACAAAAAAACAACTGAATCACATTATAACAAGAACTGAGAATTAAAAAATTAATTTTTTTTTGACATCCGCAAATAAGAAACATTCTCTAAACAACCCTTACAACCCCTGTGTATCTCAAGCTAAGCTATTTTTTTCTTCTTCTCCCATTTACAGTCCAATTTGGATGCTTAACATATTGCTGGCCTCTTGTAAACAGACAGGTAGGCTGCAGTAGCTGGACTCTAATTGACCAGCTTATGGAAAGCCAGGTTATTACCAGCCCTTGGCAATTTTTATATTTATTTAAAATGTAGAAATGCGATAATGATGCCTTTTGTACATTTTGGTTTCGCATTGCACCTTGCCACTGTGATTGGAATCCCTTCGGACCCTGTTTGGAAGGTTGCCAGTGGTTACCTCTGATTGGCCTTACCCTCACACGTATTACAAACACACACACACATGCTCATGCCTGCTTGGCAGAATAAGTGATTTGTCTTTGGGGAGTTTTCTTTTTCTTTTTTTTTGATGGGGAGGGGAGCTGTGGCTGTGTAGCTGGTATTGATTTGGTTGGTGGGCCGGGGGTCGAAGGGGGGGATTTTCTCTGGGGAGCTAATAAAAATAATTACAAAAAGATCATCAAAGCTTGGCAGCTTCCTAGCCTCCGCATGAATAAATATGTGATAAAGATAATCGGAGGGGTGCTGAGTCTGCTTGTGTGGTCAACAGAGGAGGAGAAATTCACTCTCACCTGCTGGAGATGTTTTTTTATATATATATATATATATATATATATATATATATATATATATATATATATATATATACGTGTTTTATGGGTTAGGCTTTTTACGAGCTGCAGTGAAAATGCTCCGTGATTTGTTTCACGTCTACGCAGCCCATCAACCATCAAGTACATGCTTGGGCCCTGAAGTTTGCTTCAATTGCCACAACGAGGCCTTCGAAAAAAAAAACAAAAAAAAAAAAACAACTCTACAAGTTTCTTCAACTCTGTGTATTCGGCTCTGCCCTCCCCATTCACCATCCACATCTGAATGACTATGGTGGAACATGTGGAACATGTAGTACAGGGGGACGAAATTAGCCTGCTCCCCATGCTATAGAGCTGGGGGAGGCACAGGGAGGCAGCCATTGTTCTTGACCAGCCTGTAAACAATGCTGAACATTACAGAGCAGCCCCTTGAGGCCTGTCTGCGCATCCATAGAAACCACATTCTCCTCCTCCTTCCTTCCAGTTCTTTGAGGATCTAGCTCTTGTAAGCTGCACTGTGTTAGCAAGTAGCATTGGGACTCCTGCTTATTCTTTGTATCTTCTTCTATTGAAGTGAGTGTTATTGAAACAGTTTTGTTGAAGTTTTGTTGGAGATACTGTCTCTACTGTCCAGGAAAGGGTTTCTAGTAGACCTCTACCAGATTTTGTAGTATTTTGT
This sequence comes from Astyanax mexicanus, assembly GCF_023375975.1. Taxonomy (NCBI): domain Eukaryota; kingdom Metazoa; phylum Chordata; class Actinopteri; order Characiformes; family Acestrorhamphidae; genus Astyanax; species Astyanax mexicanus. The sequence continues at coordinate 28,111,017 of NC_064425.1, read as the reverse complement.
AGTAGTGCTGTGAGGATTTTTGTTTGCATTCCGGACTGTAAATTGTAAATTGGTTGTTGTGGTATGAATGAATGTTAGTTGAAGTATTGGATGTGGCACCAACATTCATTCCAGAGAGCACAGTTCCACTGTTTGGGTAGGTTTATGCCCCTCTAGCTCTTACATGGCATTGTATATAATGGCCAATAGATTTAGTGTTAAGTATCTGCACAAGAGTGCTGTTCTGTTGGTAGTGCTTTTCTACAGGGAATAGACTGTGTGCCAAATATTTGGACATGCAGTTTACTTGGTGACTAAACATTTTTATTACTACGTCTGTTAGCAATAGTAAAAGGAACCTTATGGTTTATGGTGATAGAAAATATGGATAGAATCATAGAATTGAGCTTTAGGTGTAAAATATACAAATACAATGAAACCCAACAAACCTACAACTCCCAATAGGAGCCGAACTGGAAAAAAATGGATTTCAAAAGGTTGAACACTACAGTTTGAACACTGAGAGTAGCATACATTTCAAACCTCAAACATCTTTTAGCTGATGATTGGACAAATAAAAGAGAGGGAAATTTAGCTTTTTGTGCATTTTGCTTTTTACCCAGCCATCATTTTAGATGTACAGTATAAACCCCTAAAAGCACAGAGTGGCCTGTTGTGTTTGGGTCATAATTCATTCAGTAATGGAGCGTTTTATATTGCATCCATCCGCAGAGCGTACCATATCCATTTAACCTCCTTTTGATTGGAATGGACATTTCCGCCTAGTTTTTTGCTGCGTTAGTGTGTGCGTGGCCTGCCACAGGCAGTTTGTAAAATAATGGTGTCTCTACAATGGAGCTGGGGAAGGGGGGGGGTCAGAGGTCTAAAGGGGAGAAATGACTCTTTGATTGGAACGGGCCGGGCCGGGGTGAAGTGCACTCGTCCAGGCTGCAGAAAGCTCTTGATTGCACAACAACCAATGATCGCATTAGGAGAGGGCAACAGCCAGAGCGTTTTACCGGACAGAGAGAGAGAGAAAGAGAGAGAGAGAAAGAGCGAATGTAGGGGGGTGGGCTTCAGTGGAATGAAGCAAATTGACTTTGCCGGTGGCCAGTCTCACGGCCGGCTGATGGGAAGATACATTAGCCTTTCAGTGTGATATGCTACGTCCAAATGTGTCAAAAGAGTGAGGAGAGTGCGGGAGACTGTGAATGGAAGGGAATAGCTGATGCTTACATTTTTAGAAAATTTCCTTGACTAGAACAAACAGAGCAGAGGAGATATATATATATATAATCATGTATTTTTAAAGTGACAGAAGTGTAAAAAGTTGGTTTATTAGCTGATAAAGGTGTGATAAAGGTTAGAAGTTGGTTTGGAAAAGGATCAGTACATATAGACAACTACATGCAACTCCAAAAACAAATTAGGTTTATGAACATTTACAAATGTGGCACTGAAAAGCTCCTGTGTGAGTAGATTCACTCTTGGCCAACATTGAACCTTCCAACAGGACACTTCAAACCCAAACCTTACCCAATACTTTTTAGAAGGTTTTAGAAGAAGTCCTGGAAGATTCTGTGGTGGCTCTAACAGTCGCCTGACTTGAAGCACATAGAACGTTTTTTGGGGGATTAAAAGAAGGTGATTGGAGCACGCAAATCCAAAAAAATTAGTGAACTGGAGACCATTGCTTTTGAGAAAAAGGATACGATTCATTGCAGCAGCTCATAACAGCAAGAAGGTGCTCTACTAAGTTCTAAAGACGCATGTTATGAATGACAGTATGAATAATACATCAGAATAATATATCAGTTGAGTGGTTTATTACAAACAGCTGGAAGTTTGCTAATAAATCATTGCAAATAGTTCGCAGAGGGGGTTGATTAATATATGTATATATATATATATATATATATATATATATATATATATATATATACATATATTATGGATCCACATAGTTCTGCTACATAGAAACAAATTAGTTGAGTCTCTTTAGTGCAGGATTAATAAAACAGTGATCCTTCCTTAATGAGGACATCTGAGGTCAGTGAGGTCATTCAGAGTACAAGTCATTAAGGATCCCCCTGTTTGTCCATGTGCTTGTTTCTAGCATGGAACTTCTGTTCTGATAACTAATTTTCTTAACTACTACTATTATTATCTGATTGTGTAGATAATAATAATAATCAGACTTTGAGATTCTAATAATCTGTTTAGAGATTTGTTTACGCAAATGCAGTGCTGTGTGCATAACCCAAAGAGACGATGTGACGTTTTTATTCTGTTTTTATTATTACTATTTATTGAAATGCAGATACAAAGATCTAAGATCCTGTGCAGTCACATTCATCCATCACTGCTCTAGCCATCCCCCTTTCCTAAGGAATCGCACAGGCATCTGCTACAGTACATTTTTCTCTTGCTTCGGAGGAGCAGCAGGCAGATGGTGCCTCAAGGTTTAAGTGATTAGAGGATGTAGATTGGAATGCAAATTGGATTAAAAGAAATTAAACTGATAGAAATCGAATCGCGTGGCGAACGCTCGTCGTGTCTTTGCCTCGGCCGTGTTAAAACCTCTGCCAGTAACACGGCACAGCGTTGTGGAGAGGAAGCAGATGCTCCAATGAGATAACACTGGGAGCGCGGGGAGAAAAGGGTCTGTGGCTCTGTCACCTTATCTCTGTCTCAGCGTTTATCAATGTCAGGGTATTAATTGGCACTTCATTCATTAAAATATACCATTTTATATGTAATTTTCTATGTTGTAAAGACATATTCAACCGGTATTCCCCATGGCAATGTGGACTGAATTGGTTGGCGGAGAATTAGAGGCCTTGTGATGTGCTGACTTGGGGATTTGTATATCTTGCTCAGCAACAAGAACAAGGGTGGGATTGCTGTCCAGCAGTGTTGCTATGTGGTTGCTAAGTGGTTTGCTGTTGTGGGGATTGCTGTGGTATCTAAATTTTTGGTTATTATATGGTGTTCCTAAGTGGTTATGACACTCTTGCTATGGTTGTTTTTAAGGTGTATTAGGTTAATATGCCTTTCTAAATATTGGAGCCCAGAAATATTTGGCTAAATGGTCAAATGTGAATACTTTCAGCTATTAGAGCTGTGCCTTTTAAACTTTTGGGCAAAATGTGAGGCTGAAGATTCCGCCATTCATTCCTTTCAGGATTAACTGTGCTATGATTTCAAGGAAAGTGTAAGTTAGATGGGTTCACAAAGCACAACGCATGAACTAGTCCATTGGTTCTACAATTTGGCCAAATTTGGTTGACGTAGCTTAGAAAATATTGGCTCTAGAGAAAAATTACCACAGAATCTTCCAGGACTTCTTCTGAAACCAAGCCTTGGTGGGCTTTGAGGTATATTTTGGTTAAAAAATGTCTTGTTGGAAGGTTCAATGCTGGCCAAGAGTGAATCCACTCACACAGACAGCTTCCAGGCAACATTTGTATATGTTATTTTCCACAGTATTACTATATTTGGATGCTTATTGTGCCATAGCCCACTGCAATCACACAGAAAACAATTGAAAACAAGTATACACCATCGCATGCTAAATGGTATTTAAACGTCTATCACACCTTTATAGTTTGTATAGCAGATTAGATCGTGTTCCATTAGCGGGTTGCGACCCCCTCGCCGGCCTGTTCCTCGTCCCTCGTTTACTCCACTTAGACAACAGACAGCAGCTCTGATCATTGATCAATGCGAGGGAAATGGTAGGAATTAGCTCAAATTAGGTGAAGTACGGAGAAGTCCCCTCCTCCAGTCCGGGGTCAATACAGCACAGTGGGAGACAATTGACCTTCTGGAGTCTTCACAGAGGGACAAGACACACATGCAGTAGGGCTGCATAGGGCTCCTCGAAGTATTATCTGTTAATTGGAGTTTCGATATCAGCCTGATCCTGATAATGCTGATATTGCAGAAGAGTTTGTGACCCATCAATAATTCTGAGTTTTTGAGTGAACTGACCAATAAATCACAATAAATCTGGCACTTGTTCTTTACATTTTGTCCAAATGTCATGACGAATAGAACTGCCCCAAAATTAGGCCTGTCACAATATTTACATTTACCTCGATTTATCGCACAATATGTGGACATTACCTCAATAATATTTGATTATCGTGATATTGTCTATTGTGTTCATTTGAATGTTTTTTCACATATTTAACAGCGAACAGCATTTTAGCCAGTCATGCTAAATGACCAATGCTTCAATAACTGACTGACTTCATACCAACAGTGTGGACTGCAGTAGGTGAAAGAAAAATATACATATTTCCAAACTAAGATTATTTAAATAATTGTTGTGTGTTATGCTATTTAATTATCATTTTGTCAGTGGAATTTAAATGGTTTTTAAAAATTACCATAGTAACCAAATTTATCGCAATCATTTCTGGGATGATATATCATTTGTGACCTCCATTGAAAGTTAGAAAGGTTTTTTTTTTCTTCTTGCCTACAGTTGCCATTTTGGGAACATATTTTTTTGCGATTGCAGCCATTTTTCAAAAATAATGGGAATACATTATTTGGTCCATTGTGTGCAGCACTCCCTTTTACTCTCCCTAAAAAAAAAAACACACACTTTTTACGCTGACAGCGTGGCTCCAATATCCTGTCCTTGTCCTCGTTTCAGAGTGCTGAATCCGCTCCTGTTTTCTGATCCACGCGGCTAGCTAGCTGCGATACATGCACAGTCACCATCAGCATTCAAGCTCTCCTGGACCCACCAGACCCCCATTCTGCTTTCATAGCTCCTTCCACCACCCCTACGGCTGCTTTACACAGCACTGACACAAAGGACTTTGTGGTACAGCACACCTTTTGTACGTCAGCAGAACACCTGGCCTCCTGGGGGAGGTTCATGCCCCTGTTTCCTCTGCTGTGCTTGCTCTACTGAAGAGGCATTCTGTGCACTATAACTCACAGTGTAGAACCTGCGTTTATACCACATCCAGCTAGATTTTGTTAGATATGATTAAGTTTTGATGCATTTTAATGTGCAGATATACTCACATACTGGGGTTGGACAATGAAACTAAAACACCTGGTTCTAGTCCACAGTAATTTATTGTCCCGACGGACAGTTCTGGTGGAAACAGGAGAGTTGAGTTGAGGTGCACATTGAATTCTGCCGTGATTTGGGCAGCCGTAGTTTTATGTTTTTTGGATACAATCCGGGTTAACACCCGAACATCCCTTTCAGACAGCTACCTCTTACAGCGTCCACAGTTAATCCTGTTGAATGTGGTTTGTTCTTCTTGGTGGTATGCTGACATTACCCTGAATACCGTGGCTCTTGATACATCACAAAGACTTGCTGTCTTGGTCAAAGATGCGCCAGCAAGACACCAACAATTTGTCCTCTTTGAACTCTTGTATGTCACCCATAATGTTGTGTGCATTGCAATATTTTGAGCAAAACTGTTAAAGCTCTTACTCTGCTAATTAAACCTTCACACTCTGCTCTTACTGGTGTAATAATGTGCAATTAATAAAGATTGGCCACCAGGCTGCTCCAAGTTGGTCATGAACTTCCCACACTAAAATGACAGGTGTTTCAGTTTCATTGTCCAACCCCTGTACGTACAACATAAGCATAAGCAGCATATGCAACATATGCCAACAAACAAATGCCAACGTAACCCTCCCCCTTTCTAAACTCTCTATAAGAGTTAAGCAATTCAAATCCTTGAAAAGAGTGGAAAATGAGCATTTACAATCAAGAGAGGGCCCCCGCACGCACCAGCCATGTCCTATTGAAGCGTGTAATGCTAACACGGCAGCATTAGCCGGCCAGGCTAAGCCTCTCTTTTTGGCCGGGGTTTTTCAGGGATCAGGGCCCGCTTTTGTCTCCAGCTCGTCCAGGCTTCAGTAATGTAAATGCTGGGTGGCCCCTGGCTCCTTATCTCCGGGGTTAAGGCTCACACCACACGCTCTCCCCAGCACTATTATCATAAGGGCCAGACTTCTAGTGCAGCTTGCTAGCATCACCCATACATGAAGCAGAGCCACGCAGGGGAAGGCTCAGGGGATTAGCATTTTAACACAGCGTGGGTCTAACCCCTCGAAAGCCCTGTGTCACACAGGGCAGATCCCCGATGGTTTGCTTGTGCACTACGTGACGCCTCGAATTAGCTCATTGGGTAGTGAGGTTGGAATTGTGAGAATCATTCTTGCAGTGAGTAGATCTAGGACTTGGCAAGAGAAGACGGGAAGAGGCTTTGTTTTTCTGAAGTTTTGGTAAAAATGGTAAAAAATGGTAAAAATGACCCTCTGGAAAAGTATCTTTAGATTTTTTTCTTTTTGTGGCTTGTTGTACTAGCTTTGTGTAATAGTTTTTTTCTAAGAATGCCAGACAATGCCAGACAATTCTTATTAATTGACTAGCAAGCTAGTTAAGCTAGCTAGCTGCTGTCAATTTTAGCTAGGTCTGCATCAGCTGCTTTACTTTATCAGCTGTTTTCCATTGAACACCCTGTAATAAACTAGCTTACTAACTTTGCTTCATCAGTTTTAAGTATTTCTGAGCTGTTTTTACCAATTTAAATTGTTGTAATTACATTGTTGTTCCTTGTTGTCTAACTTTTTAGCATATATGTAAAGCTAGCTAGCTAAATTTGGTATTTTATGGCATTTTCTGTGATTTTATTTAGTTCCTTATGCCACTTGGTTGCCAATTGATTAGATGATTAATTAACTGTTGTGCAGTATACAGTAGATCTGTAAACAGCTGAACAAACATTGGTTTAAGCAGCAGTTTTTGTCTGCAGACTAGCTAGCTAATCGATTAATCAATTTTATGACGCTCTTATCCTTTCTACTTTTCTTCTATTTATGGCAATTACTATTAATTGGTTTAAATGATATCTTTAAATGATATTGTGACACCAGATTTTTTTTAACAATGAAGTCGAAACAGTTGACAATAATAAGCTTTTAACAGTATGTAATTAAATATAATTAAGTTTTAGTTAAGCAAATATAAAAGCCTATCTTCAGTAGGAGCCCTTTGAAATATGCATTCTTGCTTCTCCAGTGGTTTGTCTTGCTGCCATCAAAAAGCTGAGTCAGTTCCAAGTCTAATTTTCCTCTTGTTCTATGTGTGCTCTTCAGGATCCCGTCTGCGGCAGGAGGACTCCCCGCCCCGCATCGTGGAGCACCCCTCCGACCTCATCGTGTCCAAGGGCGAGCCGGCCACCCTCAACTGCAAGGCCGAGGGGCGGCCCACGCCCACTGTGGAGTGGTACAAGGACGGAGAGAGGGTGGAGACGGACAAGGACGACTCGCGCTCCCACCGCATGCTGCTGCCCAGCGGCTCGCTCTTCTTCCTCAGGATAGTCCACGGGCGCCGCAGCAAACCGGACGAAGGGGCGTACGTCTGCGTGGCCCGAAACTACCTGGGAGAAGCCGTCAGTCGCAACGCCTCGCTGGAAGTAGCATGTAAGTCCGAGGATTTTATCTGCCAGTCTTTTTTCTTCGTTGTTTCTTTTTCTTCGAATGTTTTACAAGACAACCTCAAGATTGCTTTTGGCCTGTTCTGTCTCAAAAAACAGAATGGTTGGGAATGGCTGGGTTTGTGCCTGGAATCAGAAAGTAGGTTCAGACCTTGGAACGTTATTTTTGCTGTTGTTTAATTTAGGCGGCTGTTGGCCAATGGGTTGTGTGATTACATGGACGTACAATTTTGGTCTAAGTCTAATACAGGAAATGACATACAATTAGAAGCTTAAAATAGGCAGTAATCAAAGGAAATCGTAAAAAAGGGATGAAGGGATTGCTTGCTTGAGGTTTGCATTTGGGTTAATGTCTGTTCCGCTAATGCGTTTTTTTTTTGTTTTCCTTTCGAAGGTTTTTGAAGAAATTAGCTTTCTTTTTTTAGGTCAGAGTCAAGATTATAGAAACCCATTCGTTGTTTTGTTTCTGAAGACGCAGCCTGAATAAGAGTTTGCCGGACTTACATTTCAGCATATCAGTGTTTTTTTTTGTTTTTTTTTTGCAGAGCAGGCTGGTAGGTGGTAGGTTTGCCCTTTCAGCTTGCTTTGCCCAGCTTCTTGGCTTCACCTCCTGGAATGGAAACGATAGAACAGGCCAAGAAAAGACAGGAGGGCTCAGATGAAAAAGAGATGGGGGGGTGTCACTTGACACTGGCAGTAAGGCTGTGGGGGGTGGAGGTATTGACAGATTTGAGGGTGACCTGTGGATGGGCTTAGCTTTGAAGTGCCTCCCCCCCCCCTCCACCTTGCTATACAGCGCCCCCACCAGGCTAATGAGCACTCCCTGAGGGAACGTGCCCTGCAAGGCCCTGATTATCTTTGCAGCTAAGAGCACAATTCTATGACTGACAGCTCTGCTGCTTGGCCTGATTCGCTTCTCACTCTTCATAGACGCCAAGACTAATAAAATTGATTACGGGGATGATGGCCGTTTAGTTTCTGTGAACAAATATTGACAACGAGACCTAACAGTAGAGAGTAGTGTAGTAGAGTTTTTTTTGTTGTTGTTGTCTGTTTATTGTAAGGCCTGACGCTGGATTTCACCATTGATTTTCTACTGTTCAAATATGTCCAAGAGTTTTTGCTGCAAGGATGCACCCCTCCACCTTTCTGTTCTCATGATACTGATTCAGATATTCTGGTTTTCTTGTAATAAAGGGCATAAATATTAATTTACAGTAATAGTAGGGATGGATGTGACATAGCTTTTTTTTTTTTCGTCATTTTTGATCAAGAGACATTGACAATCTACAGTTTTTTTACTTTTCTTGATACTGATTACTGATTACAATATATTTTGTCACACTATTAGCTTATATTAAGTAAAAAACAATGTGCATAACCATTATTTACTCTAGAAAGTGGAGATTTTCAAGATTGTACCTATACATTTCCTATCATACATTGTGGTACATTATATAGCCCCGCCTCCAACAGTGTCCTAACACTAGCCTAAATGCCAAGCTAGTATTAATTAAAGATTAAACACGCTAGATTAAAGTCCATGGGGGGAATGGTCTGGACTTGCCAACTACGTGAACCCCTAATCACGAGGCGCGTTTTTTAGCCGAGCTGATCGATACTGCACACTCTACACTTTGTTAAATATTGAATGAATGGATGAATGAATGGCTCTACATCAGCTCTGCTGTGAGCCCAGACTCTCCATGAACCCAAGCACTCTGTGTGTGTGTGTGTGCATGTGTGAGTGTGTGTTTGTGTTGGATATTGTACTGTACCTGAAGCTGGTGGAGGTGTTCAGAGCAACATTAAGAAAAGCTGCTTCCTTCATTCCGTCATTTATCAGCCTGTAGCTGAAGGTGCTCAGCTCAGCAGTGATGCAGGTTAAAGACAAGAGCCGGAAATGGGAAATGGGCTGTGTGTATGTATGTATGTGTGTGTGTGTGTGTGTGTGTATTTGTGTGTGTGTATATAAGAAGCTGGTAGGGGGTGTGTGTTGCCGTGGCAAGCTGTCTCTGATCTTCTCCCAGCTCTTCCGTGGCCATGGCAGCAGCCCCCAGGTGCTAACTGTGTGACAGCCGCTTGATCTATCGATCGCTTTAAGAGGGGTCTCCTCGCCTAAATGAAAATTCATGAAAAATTGATGAAGTCCCCCCGATTATTCTTTTCTTTTCTTTTTCCTTTTTTTCAGCTCCACTACTCGTTGCACTTCCCCTCCCTCTCTCTTTTCCTCCTCTATCTCCTTCCTTCTCTTTCTCTGTATTGCTGTGTATTGCTCTGTATTTCTACTTATCTTTCTTTATATATCTCTGGTTTCTGTACCTCTCTCTTTCTTTCTCTTCTACTCATTTCTGAGTGGAAGTAGAAATAGGAGAATAGAGCCTAAATGGAGTGCTGAGCACTTAACTGTGTATAGGTCAAAGGTCAAGGGTCAGAGGGGTCAGTAGGATCAGAACTGTAGAAGGCCGACAGCAGGACGAGCCAAAACTGGACAAGTGCTCTGATAAACATACTGATGTTGGCTGTGTATCATCGTATTTAGACCTGAAAATGTAACTTATTTTAAAGATATTGCCCATTTCATTTAAAGGGATGGGCTTCTTGTCTTTCTATCTAATCTCTAAACTTGTTTTTTTGATGTTTAAAGGTGTTGGCAGCCTCCTAAATTACAGCCCACACACTCTTCAAACTTCAATCACTCTCCTCCTTTATTATTATCTCTCTGGTGCATGTTCTCCACATGTTTTGCTGTGCATGAGCGTGTAGGACCCCCGTGAGCTGAGTGAATGGCTGTGTGGAAACAGATTGAAGACAGGCGTTCTGTGAGCACCAGTGGAGCTGGACAGGGGAGAAAGAGAGAGAGAGAGAGAGAGGTCTCTGAATGGGGCTCACTGCATTATTAATATAACAGCAGATTGCACCTCTTTAAATATCAGCCATTAGAAATGCAGTGAAGATAAGTAGTGCTGCGTGTCATCATTCATACCATTTATTTGTTGAGCGGAAAGATCACCTCCTTTCTTACAGTATGAGAAGGACGATAAGGAAAGGGATGAAGTGATTGGAATAGCAGGTTACTAAATAGTGTATACTCTGTTTGTGCCACTGCATTGTTGATTTATGGCTCTGTGGTCTTTAAATGGCCAAACATATGGGTATAAATTGGCCATATATACATGCACAAAATTATTGGGAGCTGTTTTCTGCACTGTGCTCCTCAGCACTTAACTTTGCAATATGTATTTCTGACAGTGTATAGTTTAGTTGCTGTGGTTCCGAAAAGCTTTTACTTTTTAGTAACACCACATGTTCTCCACTTAGATCTGAGCACACTGTTCAATGCTGATTAAAAATAAAGAAAGGTGCGGTTATCCTCCCACCAGTAAAACAGTATTTCGGTGATTTGGGTGCTGCTGGCTGGATAATCATGTCCAGTAGTGGTTCTATGAGGACACTTTACTCTGAATTGGATTGAGATTAAAATAGCTGATAACCTATCCATTAAAATATGCCTGGATTGACCCCTATCTTTTATCCCTGTATCAGATCAGGACAACAAAAATCAAATTAGGGTTGAGGTGGTCCATGTGTTTGTACTGAACCAATTTAGTCATTTTTACAAGCTGTACGAATGTTTTGTGTGTCTTTTTACTATAATGTGAATCTGGCAGTTTTCCTTTAACTATAGTCCAAATGTTATATTGAAACACCAGATAGATAGGTTTGATATATATTTTTTAACGCGTTAAGATTTGTCATTCTGGAAATAGTAGGTGTATACTTGCTAAGGGTGGGCGATATGTCCCTAAAATAACATCACGATATTTCATGGTATTTCCACAATAACACAATACTTTTGATGATATGACAAAACACTGAAAAACAAAAAACAATTTTTACTGCAACATAATAAAAATATATTTTTTATTGCATACATAATTTTATCAGATTTGTAACAGAAGTCAATGATCCAGAATGTCATGATACTAATAATAATGCACTCCAAATATCTCCATATATCCAGGATTAAAGTAAAATAAATGATACTACTGGACAGATATAATTTGTCTCTAGTAGATACAGTATATAATGGGAAATGAGAACAGTGTAAACAGTGTTTATCTTTTGCTAAAAACAGCAAAAATTTAGGGGTGGGTGATATGGCACGATATTTCATTATATAATATTGTTCACGGTATTAAAAATGTTGGCGATATTATTGCATAGAATACACAGAATGGCACACCCCTAATACCTATTGCCATGATGGGCAGCAGAGTGGATTAGTGGTTAGCATGTTTGACTCCCACCACTGGGGTCTTGGGTTCAAATCCCTATCTGTGAAGAATTTCTATGCTCTCCTCATGTCTTCATTCATTCATTAATATACTATATAAATTATATCTAGCAAAATGTGGCTGTTTTTTATTTATATTACAGCAATTACTGTGTTTTTCACTCAACCAAATACCTGTAGCTCTTACTGAGCCAGTAGAGTATAATACTGTACGTGTACACCTTCACACACCTGCACTCTGATTCTCCCTGTGCTTTCTACCTTTCTCTCACATCTACAGCCAGTAATAAAGAAGGGGGAGAAGAAGGCCTGCAATGAACGAAGGCCCACTGGGCATACAGAGAGCCCTTTACTCTTTTTAATCTCATTCTCTCTCTCTCTGTCTGTGTTCACATTCTGACTCCGTGCCCCGGCCTCGCTGCGATGGCCGTATCTGCTGCAGAAATGCTGTCACGGGCGCTCTCTCCTTCCCTTTTCAACATAAACTGGGTCAATGAGCAGGTTCATAAATCATTGTGAAGTGTTGAAGTGTGTGTCTGACACAAATGAGCTCCTCTTTGAATAATTTTGCCAGTGTGGCGGATTTCCCGCTTCTTCATGTGTACGGTGTGTGTGTGTGTGTGTGTGTGTTGCACCTGGGGCAAGCTGTACTCTCTCCGCAGGTGGAGGGGTGTATACATGCATGTGTGTACATGTATTTGTGTGTGTGTGAGGCAAAGAGGCTATGAGTTAGTTGAATAGATGCAGGTTCTGTAATTGAGCATGTGTGTGTGTGTGTGTGTGAGTGCTTGTGACAACTACAGAAGAAGGTTTAACCTATAGTGCCTAAATTTAGACATCGAAAATCTAACACGTACAGCTCTGAAACAATTAAGGGTACCACTTTAAAATAAGACTACCTTTATAAAGGGTTTATAAATGGTTTACAATTAGTTTATTAATTGTCACTAATTAGGTTGTAAATGCCTTAAAAATCATTAATAATCAGTTATAACACACACGTATAAAGGGCAACAATGACCTGTTGTTTGTCAAATAGTGAACCCACAGCCATCTATATTGTTGCACTTCTATGTATGTGTTATAACTGATTATTAATGATTTTTAAGGCATTTATAACCTAATTGTAAATCATTTATAAATTCTTTATAAAGGTAGTCTTATTTTAAAGTGGTACCCAATTAAGACACTTCACTTCCACTTCAGTTTCTGAATCAGTTTCTCTCATTTTGCTATTTAAAAGTATATGTTTGAGTAAAATGCACTTTTTTTGTTTTATTCTATGAACTACGAACAACATTTCTCCCAAATTCCAAATACAAATATTGTCATTTAGGGCAATTATTTGCAGTAAATGAGAAATGGCTGAAATCACAGTTTTCATGCATCTTGGCATGTTCTCCTCCACCAGTCTTACACACTGCTTTTGGATAACTTTATGTCACTCCTGGTCCAAAAATTCAAAATTCAATTCAGCTTGGTTTGATGGCTTGTGATCATCCATCTTTCTCTTGATTATATTCTAGAGGTTTTCAATTTGGTAAGATCAAAGAAACTATTTTTAAGTGGTTTCTTTTTTTGTCCAGAGCTGTATATGAATTAACAAGGGCCTCAGAATGTAAAAAAAAAAAACATGGTTGTGGCTGTTTAACAGTTGTGAACCCACTACTACCGCAGTTTTGTTCATTTAATAACCTTTGAAAGTGGGCAGATGATAAAGTTTGGGAACAGATGTCGCCGGCTGGTTTGGAAAAGGCCACTCGGCTTGGGATTGGCCTGAGTTTTTGAAGAGGAACGTTGGTGCGCTCCAACATGACACTCCAGCAATTAAGCCAGCCGTTAGCGAGCATTTGGAGCTGCGAGGACAAGATAATTAGTGGGAAAATGGAGCTTAGCTGGGTAACGTCCACTGCTGCACCTCAAGCTGTTGCCCGGTGTGTCCAGCACAACAAAAGCCTCGCTATGCTTAGACAAATATAAGTACACTACTGTATGTACTAAATATACAGCTTTGGAAAAAATTATAAGACCAGTGTAAAGTTTTCTAAAAATCAGCATCTCTACATGTATGACAGCCATTCCAATCCAGTGTCAGCTGAATTATAGCCCAAATGCACCTCATTCTACTTAATCTTATTTAACAACAAGGAAAAGTCTTGAGTGAAGATAAGAAGGGCTCAATTCTGTCTTCATTGGCAGAGGGATACAGTGAGCGTCATGTGGCTTTAATCCTTAAAATTTCTAAAACTGCAGTTCATTACAAAAAGGTCAAGCAACAGACGTTGGGGACAACAAAGCTACAGACTGGCAGAGGGTGAAATCGACTCTTCGCTGACTTATTCCAATATCAGTCAAGTAACCTACAAAAGGAATGGCAAATGGCAGTTGGGGTGAAGTGCACGGCAAGAACAGCTTTGGAAAAAATTGAGACCAATGCATGGTTTTCTAAAAATCAGCATCTCTGCATGTATGACAGCCATTCCATTCCAGTGTCATTTGAATTCTAACCCAAGTAAACCTCATTCTACTTAATGTGCTTCTGATTAGATGATCATCTAAACCAAATCTTATTTAACAAGGAAAAGTATAAAAAAACACTGCTGTGGTCATCACAATTCTCTTGCAATAGGACAAACTGGATGGCAAAACATGTGCTAGAAATAGCGCAAAAAAAGTAATTGGAATAAAAGAAATAACTATTAAGCATGCCAAAGGAGTTGAAAAGAAAAGTCTTAAGTGAGGAAAAGAAGGGCTCAATTCTGTCTTTACTGGCAGAGGTCTTTACATGATACTTCCATCCTTAAAATTTCTAAGATGGCAGGTAATTACAACAAGGTCAAGCAGCAGACATTGGCCAAAACAAAGCTACAGACCAGCAGAGGGCGAAATCGACTCTCCACTGACTGGGATGATCATTATATTATTCAAATGTGAGTCAAGTAACCTACAAAAGGAATGGCAATATGGCAGCTGGGGCGAAGTGCAAAGCAAGAACAGCTCAAAACAGGCTCCTAGTAGAGGCAGGGCTCAAGAAGGGCCAGGCTGAAGTTTGCAAAAGATGGATAGAACACAGGTTCAGACACAGAATCCTGCTTTTCCTGCTGTGGTTGGATTAACCTTTTGTCTCAATTGTCCAAAAAAACCCCAAATAAAACATATTCTGCAGCATTGCTGTAAGGATTTGATTGTACTGAGCACTTTCAGAGCTTTATTTGGAGAAGTCAGGATGTTGGATGATCACCACCCTACCATATCCTCAACTACAGAGCTACTGCTTCATCAGCCCACGCCTGGAATTAGGCTTGGTTCCAAAAGGTTCATGCTTTTGTACTCCAGAGAGCCCTATCTTTCAGGCCAGGTTATGGTTAGAGAGAAAGAGAGAGTGATAAAGAGTGTGAAATCACACTCCTGATTGAATGTGTCAGCATTCTGGATCTGCACTGCAATACTGAGCACCCATAAAGAGCAATCTCCTTATCTACTACAGGGTACACACACCCACACACACACACACACACACACACACACGCACACACATACATATATACACACACTCTGAATCATGCAGATTGCCTGGCTATCTTAAAGACACATCTTGGCAAGCCTGACCTAATCGGCAGTCTGTCTCTATGGCCAGATTGAAATTGTATATTATTTGTATCTGTATTTGTGTGTGTTTTGGAAAGAGAGAGAGAAAGAGAGAGAGAGAGATATAAAGAAAGAGAGAGAGAGTTTATGAGAGAACGTACAGTGTGGAGGTATGGAGGTGGTGCTTCTGAAAGCAGATAAATCATCAGTCCCATGAAACCTCTGTGCTGCTGCACATACACACACATTCTCTCTCTCTCTCTCTCTCTCTCTCTCTCTCTCTCTCTCTCTCTCTCTCTCTCTCTTTCTTTCTTTCTCTCTCTCACACACACACACACACACACTCACACACTGACCTTTCTCTCTTATTTTTACCCTCACACTCATATATAGTACACACAGTACAGTTGACTGTCACTACTGTAACATCCCCAGCGCATCCACCATTCCTGAAAGGCCTGGATCTCACAGATGTGTGAGAGGATAAGACAATGCAAGTGAGGTGAGAGAGAGAGAGAGAGAGAGTATGAGATAGTGAGAATGAAAGAGAGAGAGAGAGTAAGAAAGAAAAACAGCGCTTAAGTGACAGAATGAGAGTGAAAGCGAAGGATAAAGAGAGCATAAGTGAGAGAATAAGAGAGAGAGAGAGAAAGAGAGATATTGAGAACATGCATGATAGAATAAGAGAGAGATAGATCAAGAGACCATTTGCTAGAAAGAGTAATAGAGCAGGATAGATAAAGTGAAAGCATACAGGGGTTGGACAATGAAACTGAAACACCTGTCATTTTAGTGTGGGAGGTTTCACGGCTAAATTGGAGCAGCCTGGTGGCCAAACTTCATTAATTGCACATTATTGCACCAGTAAGAGCAGAGTGTGAAGGTTCAATTAGCAGAGTAAGAGCTTTATCAGTTTTGCTCAAAATATTGCAATGCTCACAACATTATGGGTGACATACCAGAGTTCAAAAGAGAACAAATTGTTGGTGCACTTGTGTCTTGCTGGTGTATCTGTGACCAAGACAGCAAGTCTTTGGGATGTATCAAGAGCCACGGTATCCAGGGTAATGTCAGCATACCACCAAGAAGGACCAACCACATCCAACAGGATTAACTGTGGACGCTGTAAGAGGAAGCTGTCTGAAAGGAAAGAGCGTCAGTGAGAGAATGGGAGAGAGAGAGTGTGAGTATGAGCAAGAGAAAGGATAGGATCTTAGGATCATTTGTTTGGTGCAGAGCATAAATATAGACCTATGCTAGTATTAGTGTGTGTGTGTGTAGTGGACAGTTCCGTTCAGTTTCCTGGGTGAGAGAGGGAGTGCAGCTGTAAATAATTGAAGCCTCTTTGGGCTGATTATTGATCTTTTGCTCGTTCTGTCTTTGAAAGCCTTTTGCTTTTCCTGCAGGGGTCAGTTTACCTAAGTTGGTGTCATTTGCATTTCTTTTTCCTCTGCAATGTGTGTGTGTTTGGGTCTGTGGGTATGGCTGTTGTGTGTGTTTTTCTTTCTGTGTGTGTGTGTGTGTGGTGTGGTGTGTGTTTGCACGATTGATTCATTGTAGTCTCTATGACCTTAAGCTACTTAAAACTCCATTACATGATTGCTTAGCCTCAAAAAGAGCCCTAAAGCATGGGGATCTTTCAAATGGATCATTTAAATCCAATCACAGGCCAGACTATTGACTTCAATCCGCTTGTTTGCATTTCCAGGCATAGCCGAGCGCTGCCCCGCGCTCTTCCCATTGCCGTGATTGAAACCTCGGCCTTGTCGCCGGCGCTGCGGCCTCTGCTCTGCGCCGGACTGATAATAGAAATAGAAAACTCTGATCCTGCACGGATTCCCGCGAGGCCGCTGCGTTTCTGACGCCGCTGCGCTGGCTGGAATTGGATCCGCTGACCCCTGAAGACCCGCCCGTCCCCGCCGTATCCCGGGCCGATCAGCGCCCATCCTAATTCCCTAACTATGCGCCGTATGGGTGTCTGTCTCCCTATCTGACAGAACCCCTGGAGCACGGCCCTGCGGGACCACACCAAGGCTGTAATCCATCATGTCTGCTTGTGTGTGTGTGTGTGTGTGTGTGTGTGTGTGTGCGTGTATATAATTGCTCGGAACGAGGCTCGCTTTTACCTGAGGACAGAGACACGCATTCCTTAATGTAATACGCATTATTAATATACATGCAGCCCTATTCAGACATGTCTAATCAATGTTTTCAGTAATATAAAAGCAATTAGGCTGTAGATAAGTGTGAAAGAAATGACTCTGATATGAGGCTGGTACTCATTATGGGGTTCAAATCTTTTGTAGGAAACTGTGAACATTTCTGAGTAAGAGAGCCAGAGTCATTTATTCTGCATTTTATTCATTTAGCTAAGTACTTTGGTCAATAACGTATGTACCCAAACTTTAAAATGTTAATTTAAAATGTTTATTTTATTTTATTTTTTCAATTTAAATTATCAAAATCACTGTGAACCATTGTAGGAGTTGCACACTCAGGTTAAAATATCATGCTTTTCCTCAACTTTTCTTCATATCATTTCTATATTGTTAAGTTTTATCTTGCTTAGGTGAATAACTAGCTAAATTGCAGGATACAGCTTTGGAAAAAAATAAGAGATCACTTTAAAAATGATGAGTTCCTTTGATTTTACCTAATTGGAAACCTCTGGAATATAATCAAGAGGAAGCCAGATGATCACAAGCCAAAAAAAAACAAGCTGAACTGCTTGAATTTTTGCACCAGGAGTGGCATAAACCTATCCAAAAGCAATGTGTAAGACTGGTGGAGGAGAACAGTGTTTTTAGCTTTGGAGACCTTTGCTTAGTTAGTTAACTAGCTAAATTAGCCAGTAAACATCTGAAAATCAAGTGATTGATGACTAGTTTCAGTGTTTAGAGCTTTGAAGACCCTTTCTTAGTCAGTTAACTAGCTAAATTAGTCAGTAAACATAAGGAAAGTTGGCTGCGGATGGTTAGAATCAGTGTTCAGAACTTTTGAGAGGTTTGCTTAGTTAGGTAACTAGCTAAATTGGTCAATAGACATCTGGAAATTAAGTAATTGATGACTAATTTCAGTGTTCAGAGCTTTTGAGAGGTTTGCTTAGTTAGGTAACCAGCTAAGTTAGTCAATACACATCTGGAAATTAAGTGATGGAGGACTAGTTTCAGAGTTTAGAGCTTTTGAGAGGTTTGCTTAGTTAGGTAACTAGCTAAATTAGTCAATAAACATCTGGAAATTAAGTTATTGATGACTAATTTCAGAGTTTAGAGCTTTTAATAGCTTTGCTTTAGTTAGGCAACTCGCTAAATTGGTCATTATACATCTGGAAATTAAGTAATGGATGACTAGTTTCAGAGTTTAGAGCTTTTGAGAGCTTTGCTTAATTAGGTAACTAGTTAAATTAGTCAGTACACACCTGGAAATGAAGTGATTGATGACTAGTTTCAGTTTTCAGAGCTTGTGAGAGCTTTGCTTAGTTAGGCAACTAGTTAAACTGGTCAATAAACATCTGGAAATTAAGTTATTGATGACTAATTTCCGAATTTAGAGCTTTTGAGACCTTTACTTACTTAGTTACCAAGCTAGCTATCATTTTAGTAAGTTCTCAAACTACAACCTTTGATGTGTTCACACCTATCCACACACCCATTACTGTACAACTCACTCTGCTAGTGTGTGTTTGTGTGTGTGTTTGAGCAGCCAAGCATCATCATTGCCGTTTATTGCGTGTCTCTGATCAAACGTGCTGCTGGTACCGCCGCCGCTGTCGCCTGTCCTCTGTGATGGATGGTGTTTTTGAACCCTGCACACCTCTCACTTAATAGAGTCTCACACACACACACACACATATACACATACACACATACACACACACACACACAGAGTGACCCTGTGATAGAATTCAGATTAACTATACCATCAGCTGTCACAAAAATGCAGTTACAAGCACTTAGAATGGCAGCAGATTCCTCTTGCTTTTTCTCTCTTTCCCTCACTCACTCTCTCTATCTCTCTTTTTTGTCTTACTCTCTATCTCTGCTGCTTTCTTTCTCTTTCTCTTGCATTCTCTCTCACTCTTTTTTCTTTCCCTTTTGCTGTCTTTTTCTCTCTCTAGCACCTTTTCACACCTAAATTACTGTTAGTTTATTACGTATTAATAACGTATTAGTTATCACACACATTAATCTGGATTTATAGACTCCTGGCTGCTGTTATATGTCTCAGTTTCAGTGGTCATGGTGGTATCTACATGCTCCACCACTGATCTTGTGTTTGACTCGGGTTACTGCAGGTCCAAAGAGGCCAGTGGCCAGTTCCTCAGCCCCAGACAGCTGCAGGGGAAGAGGGGCCAGTGTAACCTGAGTGTACCGTCCCACTCTGAAGCTCCTAAATCTTCTCACCCCTCCTAATCCCTCTCATTTACAGCTCCAGACTGCTGGAGGTGTCTCCTTTCAGCCTTATGCTGGGCGTCAGTAAGAAAATCAGCCAAAGCCTATTGTTAAAAGAGCGTCAGGGTGTCTTTAGATGCTCTACCTTAGATTAGATGTGTGCAGACTGCCTGTCAGAACTTTAGGGGCACCGCCTGCACTGAAAAATAAATTATGAGAAAACATAACGTAAAAAAAGTTTCGCAACTTTCTGCATTTCCTTTTTTTTAAGTAAATTTAATTTCAGATAAATTTAAGTTTCAAAACTTAAATGTTACATAGAGTAAATAAGTGAACTGAACTTCATTCAATCCTTTCTTTTAGTAAACTTTACTTCATTTCTGCATTTAATATTACCTAATTACAATTACTTCATTTATACAATATAACTCAAATAATTTATGATACAAAATATATTATAATTCCTGAAATTATAATATATTTAGTTTAAAGACAAATATTACACTGTCTCAACACATGGATGGCATGTGATACATTCTTTTTACAAAATAAATATTTGAGATTATGTAAATATTTAAATGTGTGTTTTAACTAAAAATTATAAATAAAATAAATAAAAAAATTCAAGAATTATAATATATTAAATATCCTAAACTGTATTCAGAAATTAAGTAAAGGTTACTAAAAGACTAAAAGAAAGGATTGATTCAGCAAAAATAAATGGAGTAAAGTTTAATAAAAGAAAGCAATAATTCAGACAAAATAAATTAAGTAAAGTTTACTAAAATAAATGATTAATTCAGCTAAATTAAATGAAGTAAAGTTTACTAAAAGAAAGGATTGATTCAGAAAAAAATAAATGAAGTAAAGTTTACTAAAAGAAAGGACTGAAGTTCAGTTCACTTATTTACTCTATGTAACATTTAAATCTTGAAACCGAGTTGAAGCTACTTAAATTTATCTGAAATTAAATTTACTTAAAAAAAAGCAAATGCAGAAAGTTGAGAAACATTTTTTTAAGTAAATGTTACTGATCTTTTTTTTCAGTGTAGCTCTTATGTGAATGTAATAATACAGTGTACTGAATTGTATATAGTTATGTATAAATCAGCTCACCTTATTTAATTCATTAAGCACTGATTTACCAAACCAGGAGAGAGAGAGAAATTGAGAGCGAGAGTGAGAATAAGAGAGGGGTGTGGTGGTGTTTCACATCAGTACCTGTGTAGTCCACCTATTTATATGTTAAAAAAGTGTTTCTGACCGTGGCAAACCGTGTTCTGTTCCTCAGAGCCAAGGAGGCGTGTTTAAATCTGTCCTAATCCGACCCAGAAAGAGGTACAGATGGACAGAGACAGTCAGAAAGACATATGGACGCGGAAACGCACTAATGCTTGTACACTTGCATACGGCTGATAGTGGAACACATGGTTTGGAAGGGGTACATGACACACACACATATACACACACATACAGACACACACACATACACACACACACACACGCAAGCGAGTAGTAGTCTATCGAAAGGCCAGGCACATAGAAATCAGAACTGTTCCATTCAAATGCAAAGCAGCCTTATCTCCACACTGCTCTTTGCTGCTCTCTCATGCTTTACACCAGAGAGGGCAAAGCTATTATTTAGAATGTGCCGTGTATGTGTGTGCATGCATGCTTATTTGTGTGTGTGTGTGTGTGTGTGTGTGTGTGTGAGAGAGAGAGAGAGAGAGAGAGAGAGAGAGAAAGAGAGAAAGAAAAAGAGAGATATGGGAGAAGCACCACAAGTGTGGTAAATAGAACATTTATTTTAGAACAACCACAATTTACTCTTACCAGACTGAAAATAAGAGAAGTTTTTTTTTTTCTTCCTGTCACAATAACAACATTATCGACTTAACGTACAATAAATGGACGTGACCTCTATAATATTTAAATGATGGTGATATTCTATATCATCTACTGTGTTTATTTTTATGTTTGATCACATATATATTATAAGAGTGAGCAGTATTTTAGCCAGAGATGCAATACCAGACCAATGTTCTAGTAACTGTAACTGTAACAGACTGCAGCAGGTGAAGAAAAAAATATATGTTACCCATATTTCTATAATAAATTACATTTTGTGGTGTATTTAAAAGAGTATACTTGCTTTGTTATGCTATTGTATTTAATCCTTATGTCAGTGGCATTTAAATAGTCTGAAAATGAAACTAATATAATTTATTGCAATTATTTCAGGGACCATAGATAGATAGATCAGCATATTGTCGCTGTCCAATGAAAAACAGACAATTGAACAGACAAACTGTCCCTTACACTGTGCCAAAATTAATTGAAGATCGGACCAATAGAAACACTTCAAAATGGCCTGAAACAAACTCTTTTTTACATTGACTTACATTTAAAATGTTTACAGGTTTTTAAAGTTTGTAAAGCTGCTGTTGTGGAGATTAGTATGAAAACAGGCTCATAATTCTGTATCATACTGAAGCATACCAAACCAAACCATCTGTCAAACATGGTGGTGAAGGCACTGTTATGGTATAGGCATGTGTCAGTAGAACAGGGTCACTTTGAAAAAAGGGGCTAAAAGCACTGTCCAAATACTTATGGACATAAAATACAGTCATTTCGTGCAATTATATATAGTTCACAAAAATTGTTATGATGAAAAGTGAGATGAAATGAGCCAAAGAGATTAAAAATGAGTGACTAAGAGTAAAAGTAAGAGACAGAAAGATCTGAGCTCATGAGGTGAGACACAGAAAAAGGAGAAAAAAGAAAATGAAAAAGTCAGAGCAAGGAGGAGTCACTCTCTAAAGCCTTAGTGTACCATTTCTTTTTCCTAACCTCCAGAAGATGAGCTGCTATCTGGAGCCTTTGGAGTTATATGAGAGCTGTAACTCATCTCTCTAAACTTATAACTGAGCTAGCCTAAGTGTCCAATATTTCCCCCACGCTGCTCCGCATTTCTACAGAGCTCTGACACTCTGAGGCCTGTGATCACAGAGATTGGTGTAATCTTTCCCCTTTATTTAGTCGTGTTGTTATTTGTCAGGGTTAAATGTATTTGTTTGCGCTGTATGCTGGTGCGGACTGCTGGTAGCGAGCCCTGGATGTGCTCTGCTGGGACTGTAATGGTGTGTTTGTGTGTGTGTGTGTGTGTGTGTTGGGGGAGAATGTGTGTGCCTCAGATCAGATTTCTGATCTGCACAGGAAATGAAAGAAGGTGACAGTGAGTAATCACCCCTGGGGTGTGTGTGTGTGTGTGTGCGTGTATATGTGTGTGTGTGTGTGTGTCTGAGAGATTGACAAGATGATGCATTTGACTCCTCAGGTCTTTAAAATCCATTAATAATGATCTCCTGTTCTATAGTGCAATCAAACTGGGTGTGAGATATGTGTATGTGTGTGTGTGTGTGTGTGTGTGTGTGTGCATGCATCTGTGACTATGAAGATAAATTTACACAATATGTACAGTATCTATTGTATATTTAATAATATATTTCAATACCGAAATGCTGAAAACTGTACATCCATCTGGATTTATGTTTGTAAAAGAATCAGAATATACAGTACATATACATAACCATATCTGTACTTTCTGGTCCATATATAGTAGGACAGAGTAGATTGACAAGGCTTATAATTCCATATACTAAAGCTTAACAAATCATCTGTCAAACATGGTGGTGGAGGCACTATTATGGTATTGGCATGAATTGCTGCCAGTAGAACAGGGTCACTGTTGAGAGAAAAAAACAAAAAACTAAAATCACTGTTCGAATACTTAAGGATATAACTGTATGTCATAGCATATGTTGCCAAAAGTCATGGGATAGCAGTATGCAAATGGGTCATAAAGTAGTACCTCAGTGGAAAGCATGTATAGGTTGTACAGCATTCTCTGTATTAAAACTGACCTAAAGTATAAACTAACCGAAAATGATTTCTGATTTTCATATTTATAGGTATAAGTTTGAGTAAAATTAACATTTTTGTTCTATTCTATAAACTATAGACAACATTTCTCCCAAATTCTCTCAAATAAAAATATTGCCATTTAGAGCATTTATTTGCAAACAAAATAGAAATTGCTAAAGTAACAAAAATGATGCAGAGCTTTCAGACCCTAAATAATGCAAAGAAAAGAAAATTTTATATTCATAAAAAGTTTTAAGGATTCAGAAATCAATATTTGGTGCAATAACCCTGTTTTTTATCACAGTTTTCATGCATCTTGGCATGTTCTCCTCCACCAGTCTTACACACTGCTTTTGGATAACTTTTTGCCTTTACTCCTGGTGCAAAAAAATCAAGCAGTTCAGTTTGGTTTGCTGGCTTGTGATCATCCATCTTTCTCTTGATTATATTCCAGAGGATTAAAATTTGGTAAAATCAAAGAAACTCATCATTTTTAAGTGGTCTCTGTACATTGTGCACGTAAGCACTGATAATAGTGATCTGCGTGTGTTGTACACGTGGTTATCCGTTCCGTAATCCACTCTGCTCTCATAACACGGAGCGCCCAGCTCTCCCTGGTGTGTAATTGGTAGCATGCAGCTCATATAAGAGCCAGGCACACTGAGAGTAACAAAAGCCCGAGCAGATACACCACGGTAGCAGAGCTGCAAGAGAACAGCTTAATTGGTCCACGTACAGCAGGCCCGAGCATTAAACTGCAAAATTTAAGCACTCATCCCTCTCTCCGCTCCTCCGCTCCTTTATTTTTAGACCTCCCCACGGAGTCTTTCTAGCAACAATCAAATAAATTACATCGCTGACACTCAGCGAATATCGATTTGGCAGCGCGCGACTGTAAAGTTGCTTTAGTGTTTTATGAAACTGAGGCGATTATTAGTGAGAAAAGCCTCGCTAATTGCAGGCCGCTTTTCCATGCTGGGAGTCTGCTACATGAAAGGCTTGTCTGCCGTCAGTGCAGCTCGGCAGCTGTAAAGATGGTTATGCTGGGGTTTGTTTTCAGTGGTGGTAAAGAGCATGCATGCACACGTATTCACAGACGTGCACAGCATTATTATTACTGTTGTTGTTATTATTATTACCTGCCATTTTTGGCTCATCACAATATCCATAATGTGCTAAAATCCATTTCATGGAACATAACTCTAGTGTACCTTAATGGCTTTGGGGATCTGTGTGTGTCTGTGTGTGTTATTGCTAAAAACAGGCCCTTCATATCTGATAGCATTATTATTATTATAATTACACTATTAGTGTCTGTAAATGTAAATGTAAATGTACGTAAATCTACGTAAATTTGAGATCACATCAATCAACTTCATTAGATAAGCTATACTGTATGTCCAGATGTTTGTGGGCATCCCTTTTAATGACCTTTTAGACCACAATAACGTATTGTCCCGACGGACAGTTCTGGTGGAAACAGGAGAGTTGAGTTGAGGTGCACATTGAATTTTGCTGTGATTTGAGCAGTCGTGGTTTTATGTTTTTCGGACACAATCCGGGTTAGCACCCAAACATCCCTTTCAGACAGCTTCCTCTTACAGCGTCCACAGTTGATCCTGTTGGATGTGGCTCGTCCTTCTTGGTGGTATGCTGACATTACCCTGGATACCGTGGCTCTTGATACATCACAAAGACTTGCTGTCTTGGTTACAGATGCGCCAGCAAGACGTGCACCGACAATTTGTCCTCTTTTGAACTCTGGTATGTCACCCATAATGTTGTGTGCATTGCAATATTTTGAGCAAAACGGTTAAAGCTCTTACCCTGCTAATTGAACCTTCACACTCTGCTCTTACTGGTGCAATGTGCAATTAATGAAGATTGGCCACCAGGCTGCTCCAATTTAGCCATGAAACCTCCCACACTAAAATGACAGGTGTTTCAGTTTCATTGTCCAACCCCTGTACAGCTTCCAGGTTAGATGTGCTAGAGGGGTATAAAGCTTTAGAATATTGAACTGTGGACCAGTGGAACTGGCTTCATCCAGTACTTGTGGGATGAGGTGGGTAAGGTTGGATAGGGAGGTGATCATCTGCAATCAAATTCTCACAGCAATGCTCCTAAATATAGAAATCTTGGACAGTTTGACAGTTTGCAGGTGTCCCAATACTGTTGTCCATATAGACATCATCCAATAACACTATAACTTCAAAGAAGCTTGTCAGTCTCTTTTCCTTTAATCAAGCAGAGCTCTGCTTTGTCTCTATTGTGAAACCCAGATGGCTTATAGGAATTATTACATCCACTATTATACTCCCTATCGTTTTTGACCTGGTCTAAATGTAAGGCCATTGTGGACTGTTATGAGGGCCAGTGTGGAGAACTGATAACCCCAGGCAGTGACATGCAGGTCCTGATAGAATGACCCCCGCTCATCCCCTGGGACACGGACTCTGGATGACCATTGGTTGACCCTGTACTGAACCTGCACTAATACACTGGAAGGAGGCGCCGGGCATGTGCTTCCCTATCAGATGTCGTGGAGAAGCAATAAACGTAGGTATCTACAACAAACCAAGCCCACCGGACACACCCTTATGAAGCCTTCTGGGCCATTATGGACCATTGCGGCGGCCGTTATGTGCCTGTGTGTGTGTGTGTAAAGGTGGGGGGTAGATAGTATCACATGTAATGTACCAAACAAGATGCTGGACAAATATGGAATACTGTTAATTAAAGTACTATTTAAGAGCCCAAAGAGATTAACAAATGAATATGTACTTACACTAACCTCCTATGACCTGGGTTGTCCTACCATTTTGGGTTGTCTAGACCCCAGCACTAAATTTTGCTCTACAAGGGCCTGGTGTCCTCTTATGAGGCCATTATACTGTCACCTAGTGGTGGCAGAAGAGTTAAACACGTTACAGTTTCGATTTTGTTTAAAAATGTAAAGGAACAGTAAATATAGTAAATGTTTATATTTTTTACTTTATTATATCTTTATGTTAAAGCATTCACATTGCTTAAAGAGGCACAATTGTTGTTTCTGCTTTTGTTTTGTGCTCAGGCAAAGAATGTTGCTGTGTTCAGGCACAAAATAAACGTTTTGCACATCATCACTAATGGCGACTTCATTGTGTTCTATCGTAATATAAAACTAAAGTCCTCATATGTGGACATGTGTGGAGTTTGGATCTTAAGAGGCTAATCAGCCATAATATTGAAACCACTAAATTGAGGTAACCTGCATTAATTATCTGCTTACAATTGTGCCTTTGAGGAATGGGATCGATACATTAGGCCGAGTTAAGCAAGTGAACCATTAGAAAAATGGACAGGCTAAAGAATCTGAGCCAGTTGCCAGAATTCGACAGCCCTTGTGGGTTGTTCCATTTATGTTGTGGCCAGCACCTACAAAAAAGGTTCCAGATAAGATCATTTTTTGACCACAAAACAGGATTATGGGTACACGACTGGTCAATGCTAGCCTGTCAGATCCCATTTTGTGGTTCCATCCCATGTCTCGTAGAGTCATTCGTCTTATGCATCAACAGAAACTTTTCTAGTGGCATGAATAGCACCTAAACAATAAGTGTGTCATTTGGCTGCATCATTTGGAGGATGCATTTGAAGCATTAATGTAGCATGACTAGGTTGTCCTAGTGACCAAGAAATGTGTCCTTCTTGTCAACCAACGTATCCCAATGGCTGTGCCTTTGTACATCCTTGGTGGTTTTAATGTTATGGCTGATTGTTGTACTAATGCACAGCCTAACAAATACACAAATACTACAGCAATGCTTGTTTTGTACAGTGTATTAAAGGGATATGAGCATAGACATAGTGATGAAGTTGATATGCTGTAGTTTGAACCAGAGCAGTGGATGTTTATCCTCTAGGCAGTATTATAGGCTGCGTTTTCAGAAATAGAACTCGATCTGACGTTCGCCTGCCCGTCTTCACTCCTGTAATTACCCAGCCCTCCTCTTCCTCTCGTTTATCTGCTCTTTTTTTCTTCTTTTATCACTCCTCTTTCCCCTCCTCCCGCTCTCTTTTTTCTGATTGCGGCAGCCCTAACTGTCTGCGGTTGATAACCGTTCTCCATCTAACGCCCAAACACCCGGCTCCTCCCCCTCCGGCCATGCGCAAATCAGATAGCGGCGGTCTCGATGGGCGGCTAATGAAATTAGGCCCTCGTTCCTCATGCGCTTTAATAAGTCACTTGACTCGATTAACGGCGTTTGGGGGCGGCGGAGGGGAGGGAGCGAGGTTTGGAAGGAGATACAATTCATCTAAAAGTCACCCAGCAGTGCCAACCGGGGTGTTGATTGTCATAAATATTCCTCGTCTATCTGCACATGTGCTCTCCCACACACACACACACCCCCCCACCCTTGAAGCCCACACCCATACACACTTACACACCCTGCTTCAGCACCCACACACCCACCCCCTTTTCCTCACATCCAAACCAGACGCTACCCCGGCCCGCGAAGCGCCAGGCAGACAGTTTGGAGGGGGTAAGCGAGGGGATGGAGGGGGGGTGTGGTACAGGGAAGGGCATGCCAGCAATGTGGTATCATTAGCCGTGTTTGAGTGGCAGCCGTCAGCCTGGCCGAGCTCCACCCCCACGCTGGGTAGCACTCAGCACCCCTTCACCATCACCACCATCACCCTCTCCTCCCCTCACCACCTCCTCCTTAAGCACCTCCAAAAATGGCACCCAGCCTTTGGGTCTCAGCTGCGGGAAGAAGCGGCGCTCTCAGTACCCGCTGTTCGAGCGGCTCCTCTCGGATCAGAGCGAGGAGTTAGCCAGACATGGCCGGCTCGAGCCAAATCCAGCAACAATCCCTGCTCCACTCCCACAGGCCCTCCGTGGAGGCTGGTGGTCCAGGCTGTGCGGAGGTAATCTTGTCAGCTCACAAATGAGGTCACGACTGCCTTATATTAAGGTTGCTTTCGGAACTATATTAAAAAAGTGTGGAGTCACTTAACGATAACAAAAAAAATAAATAAATAAAATAAATAAAATAAAAAACTAGTGTTCTAACATAATGCATTGACAAGAATGGACAGGAATATATTTACACTTCCTGTATGCAATGATCAAACAGAAAACCACCTTCCTAATACATTCCTAATATACTGTATGTACATAAATGTAACGCTCAGACTGCCAAATCAGCTGAATAACTGCTGAGAAATGGTCTCCACTAGAAGTCTGAAGGTATCCTACCATCCTGGATGCTGTAAGGTGGAGTCTGGATCACTATGGATCATTTTAATGAGATTTAATGAGAAGCACCCATGACCCTGTCGTTGATCCATCAGTTTCTTTTTTCAGTCTCTTTCTTCAGTCCATTACCATTTTGGAAATGTTCTAAGAAAGTAATCTAACCATCACAGTTTGGCCACAGTTTGGTCAAAGTTGCACAAAGTATCTACATTTTTAATTCTCAATTTGTCCATCAACTTCAAGAACTGACTGTTCACTTGCTGCCTAATATGTAGATATGTAGATCCCATAAGTGGTACCAGTGTAACTACATAATCGTCAAAGGTTATGTTAATGTTATGGCTAATGAGTGAGTATCAACTTGATTCAGTCTGTTGAATCAGTTTGGGTTCGCTGTTTTTAAACTCTGGCCTGTAGAAGTACTAAGCAGCGCTGCTACTGAAGTAACGCTAAGTGACAGGTGAGTGGGCAAATGAGAGCTGAACGGAGGGGTGGGGCTTTGAGCAGAGGCAGGAAGTGAGCTGAGAGCAGGCTGTCAAACCGAGTGAAGCAAGCAGTGAAGAGAGGAAATCTCACTGAAGGTGACAGCGCTGCTGCTACTTTCCAGCCTGCTGCTCCACAGCTCTTGTGCAGGGGACAACAGAGACTGCTACTTTGGGACGGGAAGGTCCATTCCAATTTGCTTTTCCGTCTCTGTTTTTGGCTGGAACTGCTCACACGTGTGTGTGTGTGTGTGTGTGAGAGTGTGGGTTTGTTTTTTTGTAGGACAGTAAGGTCTTGATTTAGGAGGAAAATTGCTTTTTGTAGTTTTAGAACTAGACTTATAGCTTCGTTTCTCTGCATAGTATAAGGATGCTCTGAAATTACTTTTAGTGTAGATTTGTTTATACTAGAGATGCATAAATACTCTCCCTTTCGTTTACGCTATTTCGCTTACGCTATCTCTCTCTGATTCTCTCTCTTTCCCTTTCTCTCACTCTTATGCTCTCTCCCTCTCTGGATGATCACAAGCCATCAAACCATCTAAACTGCTTGAATTTGTGTGCCAGGAGTGGCATGAAGTTATCCAAAAGCAGTGTGTAAGGCTGGTGGAGGAGAACATGCCAAAATGCATGAAAACTGTGACTAAAAACCAGGGTTATTCCACCAAATATTGATTTCTGAACTCTTTGAAAACTTTATGAATATTAACTTGTTTTCTTTGCAATATTTGAGGTCTGAAAGCTCTGCATTGTTTTATGTTATTTCATCCATTTCTCATTTTCTGCAAACAATTGATCTAAATGACAATAGTTTTATTTGAAATTTGGGAGAAATGCTGTCTGTAGTTTATAAAATTAAACAACACTGTTCATTTTACTCAAACATATACCTATAAATAGTAAAATCAGACAAAAAGTGATGCCATAAAAGAACAATCAAAAATTCAGAGGTAGCATCAGTGAACATCAGTGATTGGTCAGGATTGCTCAAATCACTAATAAAACAATCCTGTTTCTTGTTAAAGGCAATCTGTGACATCAGTACTGCACAGACCAGTGTTGTGATAGGGAATCGAGTGTGAGGATGTGAGTGTGTGTCTCATAGGTAAGAAGAAAATGAAGAGAAACAGACATACAGTACGGCCCAGACTGTCAGTAAGACCGCTGCGGACCCTCACTGTTACCCCTGTGGCTTAACGCTCGGCCTCTTTAATCACGGGGCTCGAGCCCCGTGCCCTGACAGCTGGCAGCCTGGTCCCTGTCACCACCCTTCCCTTCACACCTCCTTCCCTCCTTTCTTTCTTTTCTTCTTTCTTCTTCTTCCCTCTCCTCTCTTTCCTGATCCTGAGAGCTTACAGCAAACCCAAGATCCCCTGAACAAACTTCAGCACCACCTCGCTGCAAGGCGTCTGGCCCTGCCCACACACACACACATATACACACAAACACACTCACGTTTAGCACACCCCAAAATCCTGATCCGTGTTGGGGGTCGCGAGGGTCAGTGGCTTTGCCAGGTTGCCGTGGCAACTCCTGACAGGCTGAAATGTCAGTGTTGGCCAGGCATGACATGGCTGTCAGAGTCAGATCCCCTATGAATGGCTTCTGCTTCTTGCCGGAAGATCTGGCGCAGGAGGGATGGACAGGGGTATAGAGGGGTGCAGGGAGGGGTCCTGGGGCTGTTAGCGTCCAGCGTGGTCCAGTTGTGTCAGAATCACACAGGCAGCCTGTCACTTTGCCTCTAATTGGCGAGAGTCAGTCCTCCCTCCCCCTGATGTCCCACGGGTTACTCGACCCCACTACTGGCCTTTCCCTTCCCTCCCCCATCCACCCATACAATAAAAAAGTAGTACTGTAATAATAGACCTACTATATTTACACATACATACATCCATTTACAGGAGAAATGGAATGGAAGTCAAGTTAAAAAAGCTTTACGATCATTTCTGTTTGGATTATTTATCATTAAAATGTGAATACAGTGAAGAACAAGTGCCAAATTCATGTTATATCAAAAATGATGAGTTTCTTTGGTTGTACCAAATTGAAAACCTCTGGAATATAATCAAGAGGAAGATGGATGATCACAAGCCATGAAAACCAAACTGAATTTCTTGAATTTTTGCACCAGGAGTGAGTAGCATAAACTTATCCAATAGCAGTGTGTAAGACTGGTGGAGGAAAGCATGCCGAGATGCATGAAAACTGTGATTAAAAACCAGGGTTATTCCACCATATATGTATATGAACTTGTTTTCTTTGCATTATTTGAGGTCTAAAAGCTCTGCATCTCTTTGTATTTTTATTTTTCTGCAAATAAATGCTTTAAATAAAAATATTTTAATTTGGAATCTGGGAAAAATGTTGTCTGTAGTTTATATAATAAAACAACAGTGTTCATTTAAATCAAACAAATACCTATAAATAGCAAAATCAGAGAAACTGATTTAGAGCTGTATATGTCAAAATAGGTCACATTAGATGATCAAACATAAAATAGGTCACACATGATTTAAAAAGAGCTTCTCAGTTCTAGACACACCAACATTGAACAGGATGTTTTAAAAAAATCAATTAATTATTTTAATGCTGTGTTATTATTCTGACATATTAAAAATAACCTAAATGTAAGAAAATGTAAAAAAAAAAAAACCTTAATAAGCCCATCCCACAATAAGAGCAGACCACCCCACCTAGAAAAACATTCATTTTGGAGCATCCCTATTGGCCCATTCATTATTCAGCAATGGCATTTATAATTAATTAAATAATTTAATACTGAGTAATTGAATGCTATCTTGTACCTTTATATATTAAAATAAGGCAAACATCCACTGTGAACACACCTTAAAGCACACTTAATCAACACAGTGGGCATTAATTAATGTGGTCCTTAATGAGATTTTCATAAGCAGTCATCAGTCATCAGTTGGTGTTTGTGTTGCTGCGCATAAATACTCTTTGCGTTTGAGCTTTTTCCATGTTGAAGTCATTGACATTTGTGAAGATTGATCTCGCATACATATTACTGAATAATCCGAGTGCCTGTGCACATGATTAATGCTGGCTGGAACTTTTATGCATGCTAAGCACATATTCTGCAAGCATGCCGTTTCTTTTTCTTGGGTGAATGAGTTTTTGATGACTTGGCCTTAGCTCGGACTCCGTTGCTGCGGCATGCATCACCGTTTTACCCTTTATTACTGTATAAGTAAAAAAGTCACAGATGGGCAATATTGAAATATTTTTAATGTATATTATATTGCCGAAAGTATTTGCTCACCCATCCAAATAATTGAACTCAGGTTCCAATCACTGTATAAATACAAGCACCCAGGCATGCAGACTTCTTTTACAAACATTAGTGAAAGAATGATTCGCTCTCAGGTGCTCAGTGAACACCAGGATTCCACCTGTAAAAGAAGTCTAGTCGTGATTTTTCTTCACTACTAAATATTCCACAGTCAACGGTCAGTGATATTAGAACACAGTGGAAGTGACCAGCAACAAAAGCAACTCCACAAAACAGTATTTGCAGACACTGAGGCCCAGAGTTAAAAATCTCTACATACCTGCAAACTTCATATGGCCTTCAGATTAGCTCAAGAAGAGTAGAGCAATGTTGTGATATACAGCTCTGCAAAAATTAAGTGACCACTTAAAGTTTCTGAATCAGTTTCTCTGATTTTGCTATTTATAGGTATATGTTTGAGTAAAATGAACATTTTTGTTTTATTCTGTAAACTACAGACAACATTTCTCCCAAATTCCAAATAAAAATATTGTCATTTAGAGCATTTAGTTGCAGAAAATGAGAAATGGCTGACCGCAATAATGCAAATAAAACAATTTCATATTCATAAAGTTTTAAGAGTTCAGAAATCAATATTTGGTGAAATAACCCTGATTATTAATCACAGTTTTCAACTTTTTATGCATCTTGGCATGTTCTCCTCCACCAGTCTTATACACTGCTTTTGGATAACTTTATGCCACTCCTGGTGCGAAAAAATTTAAGCAGTTTAGTTTGGTTTGATGGCTTGTGATCATCCATCTTCCTCTTGATTATATTCCAGAGGTTTTTGTATTATATACTACTGTATAGTACTTAGTACTAGGCAGTACTAATGTTGTTAATAATGAATGGAAGTTTGCAATTTAGCATGATGTACACTGGTTTGTGTTTCAATGTTAAATTCATATTAAAATTGTAGTACAATTTACTTATTAATATTGTAAGGAATTTACAGTAGCCATAAATAATGCTTAGTGCTGTCATTGCTACCAATGCTTGCACTCGTCCTGTACTTCATTGCCTTGTATTTATAGAATGAAAATGGGTGAGAGAAAGGAAGGATATAAAAGGATATAAAAAGAGATACAGAGAGAGAGAGTTAAGTATAGTAGTATGTAGTGGATGTGCGTAGAGGACACTGATCTGGTGTTAATTGGATAGAAGCAGTGTGTGGGCTTTTAAATGATGGGTCATGTTGGGGGTCATCTCTCAAAGGGAAACAGTGATGTAGGTGAGTTTTCATTTCAGCTCTGCTCTCATCACTCTCTTCTAATTACACCACCAGTGTGTGTGTAATCTGTGTGCTGGAGGACCGTACCGTACTATTAAGTGTACAGCAGTTTTTTTTTTTGTATTGAGAGCTAGGCAGGTTTGTAAAATTGGAATTTACTCTTACTTTTCGCACTATAATGCACATTTAAAATTCCTTCATTTTCCCAAAAAATCACCAGTGTGCCTCATAATCTGGTGCGCCTTTAGTATGAATTCTACCAGTCAGGTTGTAAGGAACAGGTTGTAAAGCCACTCTGCTGAAGTCCAGCTTTATAAAGGAGTTTCAGAGAAGTTTCTCCATCACCAAGGCTGGAGCAGTTAGTGCTAAAGCTGCTGCACCCAGCCTTAGTCAAAATCTGGAAATCTAAGCTTACTATAAATAAAAGGAAGCACTTTACTCACCCAAATAAGCAGTTTTCAGGAGAGAAATCTGTGTAGATTAACATCCAGTGCTCGATTGACTGTTAAAGAAAATGTTTTTTTTAAGAATTACAGTTTTGTTCATGTAGATTAGCTTTACTTAGCTTACTTACTCACCTCTAACACACTAACTACTCACCTCTAACACACTAACTACTTCTAACCTCATTTCCTTCTTCCCCTCCTTCACTTCTCCATCCCCTATTTCCCTTCGACCTCCTTTAAGCCCTATCTAAACCACCACCAGATCTGCTGAGTTAGAAGGAAAACATGGCGACACCCCTATTCCTTACTAGTGTCTCTTAATAGTGTGCCTTATAATCCGGTGCACCTCATGTATTAAATTGGACCAGAAAATAGCTGTTTATTGATAGTGCGCCTTTTAATCTGGTGGCTTTATAATGCTACAATGTTGTTCATTTAGCTCTGCAGTGTTTAGACTCCCTCCTGGAACAGTATAGCAGCGGCTCAGGCAGCGTGAAAGAGGTCGGGCCTGGCTGTGAGGGAATCAATAGGTGAAAAAAGGTGGAAGACTTTTGTTCCAAATATAGACGGGCTGTTTTTTCTCAGACCCTTAGTGTCACTGGGGTTGTGCAGCCAGTGTGGGGATAGGGGAATAGAGCGAGAGAGAGTGTGAGTGTGAGTGAGTCAGAAGAGATAACTGCAGGTTAGAGAACTAAAGGATGTGTAGGATAGACTGTTGTATAAGCAGCAGAATAAGGGCTAGCATTAGAGGTCATGTGATTTGTTCTGACATAGCCTAGTGTGTTACATAATATGTTGGCTTTTGACAGGTTCAGTATTTCATTTGTTGCTTTAGATTCACAATTATGGCATTTCGATGACACCGGTGACTGTAGAAAAGCATAGATGCAGTGGTTTGATTGTATTTTGCTATATAGAAATGAAGCCAGAATTCCCCCAGCAAGTGTCTTAGACTGCCTTCATTGAGTTTTTCCACTTAAATACAGTATTTTTCACACTATAAGGTGCCCTTAAAATCATTAAATTTCCTTATAATCCAGTGAACCTTATGTATGAATTTTACCAGCTAGGTTGTAAGGAGCAGTAAAGCGACATTTCGCTAAAGTACAGCGTTATACAGGAGTTCCAGTGAAGTTTCTCCAGCACCAAGGCTGGAGCAGTATTAGCATTAGCCGCTAACCGCAGCACTAACTCTTTTGCTATTAAGAGATGAGTATATCAGACTGTAGTCTAAGGGCTGCTAACCACAAATTACAGACGCTAAACCTGTTAAATTAGAAGGGAAACATGTCGACACCCTTGTTCCTTACTATTGTTGTTTAAAATGCGCCTTAAAATAGACGTTATAGTCCGTAAAATAAACTGCTCAGTTTGTCCAGAAAGTGTAAGATTTAATCAGTGGAGTTTATGTTTTTTTTTGTTTGTTTGTTTTTTTGCAAGAGTATTAGTTTATTTCATAATAAAATATATATTTTTCTCCTTATTTACACCTTATTTTTATCATTTATTTTATATAGTTTGAGCAACAACAGCCAGTGCAAATGCATGTGAATAATGGCTTTTTTTTTAAGGATCCATTCAGGCCTGAGGGAGATAGTGTGTGTGTGTGTGTGTGTGTGTGTATGTGTGTGTGCATTATTTGTATGCTAGTTTTCTAACATGCTGTAATGCATCTGTAATTTATATTCCTTCCTTTTTTGTTCTGTTCTCTCTTTTCCCCCTCCACTCTTCTATTATTTCTGCTTTCATCCCTCCCCATTTCCCCCTTTTCTGTGTTTTTCCATTTCTGTGTGTGTTTCATTTCGTTTCTGTGACCGTGCTCCGCCCCTCAACATGTTTAGCATGTGTTTCCACATTAGCTCCCCCCATTAAGATGCTTTTATATGCAGGTCCATGGTTGTGGAGTGTGTGTGTGTGTGTATTTTTGTGTAGTGTTGTTAAGAGCAGTGGAGGTGATTTCGCTTGCTGGTTCAAAGCAGCTTATTTTGACTAGCCATGAGCCCGGAACTAATACCTGCATATTTATTTGGCCTGTGCAAGCAAGCTAAATGTGCACCAACCCCCCAATATATATATATATATATATATATATATATATATATCCCAGGATCCAGCACACACAAACACACACACATACAGGTTAGAACTGATACTTTTTGAGGTTATATGTATATATATATATATATATATATATATATATATATATATATATATATATATATATATATATATATATATATGTATATGTCCTGTATGAGTTATATAAATGTAAAAATGTTTGATAGTAAGGATTATATAAGCTAATAAAATAATACAACAACCAGTTTTGCTTCAGTAAAAAAGCCTGTTTGTGTAATAGGAGATTGTGTAACCCTTTATTACCCAAAACATTGTTACACATCATTCAAAGAACCATTCAAATCATCTTTGGTTTTAAAAATGAGCCCTGACTACTAAATGTATGCATCCTTATGTTATCTTTATTTATATTTGTTCTAATATTATTACATTCATAGGTAGCAATATCTCAAGAACACATCCTGCTGAGAAATTCATGGATTACATGAGCTAGCTAACATACTGTGTGTCCAAATATTTGTGGACAACCCTTTTAAATGAATGCCTTCAGTAAAAATATGTTGCACTCATGCACTCATTGCTGTTGCAGATGAATAAATGCACAAATCACATATTCATATACAGCTTGTCTATTCTCTGTAGAGAATAACTGCCAATAGAATAGGACTCTCTGAAGCAGTTACTGTTTTTTTTAGACTATAAGGTGTATCAGATTATAAGGCACACTCTCAATGAACTTCTATTTTCTGCTCTGGCGCATGGATGTCATTTATTTGACTTATTATAAGAGTGTCGCTGTTCATTTGGGTGAGTAAAGTGCTTCCGTTTATTTACTGTAACCGTAGATTTCCCAAAACCGCAGCGCTAGCGCTAAACTAAAGAACCCTAAGTGTTCTGGTAACCCAGGGTGCTATCAGCTAGTGGTTTGGCCCACGTAGCTTGTTTTTTTTTTTTTTTTTTTTAATTTTTTATTTCTAATTTTTTCCCATTTTCTCCCCAATTTACACGGCCAATTACCCAACCCATTCATTAGGACTCCCCCTATCACTAGTGATACCTCAACACACCAGGAGGGTGAAGACTAGCACATGCTTCCTCCGATACATGTGAAGTCAGCCACCGCTTCTTTTCGAGCTGCTGCTGATGCAGCATTACCGAGCAGCCAGCGCGCTTGGAGGAAAGCGCAGCGGCTCGGCTCCAGTACATCAGCTCACAGACGCCCCGTGCTGCAGACATCCCCGTAGGAGTGATGTGGGGAGAGAGCGCCATCTACCCACCCAGAGGGAGCAGGGCCAATTTTGCTCCCTCTGACGCCGGCAGCTTGATGGCAACACGTAGCTTGTTTTAACACAGCAAACTATAGTCCAGTATACTTGTCTTTGAACGATGAAAAAGCTAGGGCTCCAGCCTTAGTGCTGGAGAAACTTCACTGAAAAAACTCACCCTTATAATGCTGTACTTCAATGGAGTGACTTTACTGCTCTTTAATACCTTTAATACCTTTAATAGCTTTCAGACCTCAAATAATGCAAAGAAAACGAAAAGATTCATATTCATTGAGAATCAATATTTGGTTTAATAACAGCTTTCATATACTTCATAACCACGTCATATATATATATATATATATATATATATATATATATATATATATATATACTGTACAAATGCATATATATAAAAAAAAAACATCTGATTGCTCAGAATGAATATACGCCTCAATTAAACATTCTATGAATATTAATATATTAATAGGCAGATTTGTGAAATGTATTGATAAGGCAAATCGAACTATAATGAATAATAAATCAGATACATATTCAAAGCAGCAGTACGGCAGAGCCACGTGCAGCTTCACTGCTGCAGTGTTCAAAACGACCGTGTTTCTGAAGAAGCTCGTCCAATTACGTTCCAAGGCCGCTCTTTTTAATCATCACTCTGTGAATGCAGGGGGTTTTATGAGGCCCCAGAGAGAGGTAGGTGTGTGTGTGTGTGTATGTGTGTTAATGTGTGTGTGTGTGATAGAGAGGAGAGAAAGAAAGAGCGAGTGAATGTGAGAGAGTGTGCAAATTTGCATTTTTTTTTTTTGAGTATAGTACCATTCATCTCTGTGACCTACAAAAAAAAAAAAAAATCTACATT
Source organism: Astyanax mexicanus (assembly GCF_023375975.1). Taxonomy (NCBI): domain Eukaryota; kingdom Metazoa; phylum Chordata; class Actinopteri; order Characiformes; family Acestrorhamphidae; genus Astyanax; species Astyanax mexicanus. The sequence goes on along the minus strand of NC_064425.1, from coordinate 28,072,431 downwards.
AGTCATGTGACTGTTGTTGTTGTGAGGTGTGTATGTGTGTATGTACGTGTGTTTAGGGTTTGACAAACACACACACACACACACTCACACACACACACACACTCACTCACACACACACATGTGCACTCTCATACATGTAAAATGCTAAAAGAAGCTGCTTTGATGAGCCCCGTGGGAGTTATTTTGTGTGTGTATATGTGTGTGTGTGTGTTAGTGTGTGTGAGAGTGAGTATAGGCTGTGAATAGCCCCTCCTTGAACAGGTGTCTTTAATGACCACATCTCTGTATGGCTCTGCTGGACTCTATATGGACACACGTTTGTGAATTAGTGCTGTCCAACCATGCTTGCGTCCATCTGGACAGTGCAGCGCGTGTTTAGGCTTTGGTTTAATGAGGTGCCTCCAGCACTGTGGTGTTGTGGGAAGAATTTGATGATTGCATACGAGTAACAAAAAAAAAGTTTGTCAGACTGGTGTTCTTGTCTTTTGAAATAGAAGAAAAAAAAGCAGTAGTTTATTCAAAACTGTTGAAAATTGATCAATATATGTAAAAAAAAACCTTCTAATAAATGCATTCAGCTTCTTTACCTTGTGTCCATTGCTGACACAGATGTTTGAATGCTTACAGCTTGTTTAGTCGCTGTAGAGAAGTACTACCAATAGAATAAGACATTTTTGAAAGCAGACAAAGCTGAACCTTTTGGAGGGTTTGGGCTGGAAAGGTATAAATCTCCGAATACTGAGCTGTGTATTTTCCCCAATTTGTCCCCAATTTGCAAAGGCCAATTACCCAACCCACTCATTAACACTCCCCTTATCACTAGTGATGCCCCAACACCAGGTACATGTGAAGTCAGCCATTGCTGAATAGCATCACAGCGCACTTGGAGGAAAGCGCAGCGACTAGGTTCCGATACATCAGCTCACAGATGCCGTGTGCTGATCGACATCACCCTTTGGAGTCATGTGGGGAGAGAGTGCCATCTACCCACCCAGAGAGCGCAAGACCAATTTATTTTATTTTTTTTCTGGGATGAATTGGGGAGTTGGAGATGAGTTTGGGTGGTGATCATTTAACATCCCAACCTCATTAGTGCATTAATTGTTGTTGAATGCAATCAATTCAAATTCCTCAATGTAGAGCTTTGAAATCTAGTAGAGACCTTAAAAGTAGAGACAGTTACTCCAACAAAAAACAGAATGAATGAATAGTGAATGAGCATGTGTCCAATACTTATTTTTTACTGCTATTACTGCTTTAACTCTGCTTTTTTGCTATTTTCTTTCACGACTGTGTTCCTCTGAACTCTGTAGTGTAGCTGCGGTGGGTTTGTTGGTCTCTCTCTCTCTCTCTCTCTCTCTCTCTCTCTTGTCTCCATCTCTCTTTTGTCTCTGCTATATGAACTGCAAAACCCCAGTGCCTACAACTTCCATTAAAGTACTGTGTTTGCAGTGTCCTCTTTGACAACATGCCGCTGTGTGTGTGTGTGTGTGTGTGTGTGTCAGAAAGAACGAGTGAGTGTTATTAATGTTGCTGGAGGCTTGAGGGATTGAGAGACACCTTTGTGAATGTGCAGCACTCAGTGTTGTTCTTTAAAAACACAGAACACATGCCCCTCCAACACACACACACACACACACACACACACATCTAAAAAGTCTCTGAGTGACTGATGGCAAAATGAATGCTATTGTCAGCAGCCTCTGAACCCTGGAAAGCAGTTTTTCTTGTAGCTTTCCAAGCTGCAAGTAGCAAACATAGACGCTTGCTGTTTTACCCCTGAAGATGAGTTGCAGATAAAAGCTGATGAGGACAGCACACCCACTTCAAAGGGACATACTGTGTATGTCTTCTAAACACTCAAAGGGCCTGTACGGTGGAAATATTGTCATAGATACTGTAGTATCATCTTGTATACTACAGTATTACACTGGCAAAAGGCGACATCTTCAATATGCACAGTAAAACCCACAGTGTTAAAATCACAGTGTGAACATGTTTTAACTCTCTGGGAATTCTTCTAACAACCCTCAGTGAAAAACAATCCACAGAGTCTGTGTTATTATTCAGAGTTAAGCTTGGCATGTTTTGCTCCTCCACTAGTCTTACACACAGCTTTTGAAAAACGTTATGCTATTCACTCCTGGTGCATAAATTCAAGCAGTTCATCTTGCTTTGATGATGGTGATCATTTATCTTCCTCTTGATTATATTCCAGGAGCTTTCAATTTGGTAAAATTAAGTAATCTCTTATTTTTTTCCAGAGCTGTATTTCATGCTGTGAATTGAAAAAATATAGTGCTAATAAAAAGAAAATGTAGTAAAAACCTTTTCAGTCTTAATGGCACATAACATAAATAAATAAATAAATAAACTGCTTAATGCTTATAGATAAAGGGAGGTTGGGAAATGATTGTTTTCCAAAATATTATTTCCAAACTTAATCTATACTTAATTTGATCATTTATTGAGTGGATTTAAGATGAAAAACATATATGGTATAGTATATGGGATTTTAAAATGATTTCAAACATCCTGATTTAGTTAGGACCTGATGATGCTCTCAGCGGACCTCTAAACCCTGCTGTGTGCATCAGGTATGAACAGATCAGGGCTCTTTTCATCTGCCATCCCCTAACACACTTACCAGCCATGTTTACCCTGCTGAATTGATTGGATTTAAATTGTAAGAACTACAGAGGGATTAACAAAAAACAACAACCCAAGAACAGCAAACATTAGAGGAGTGTAGGGGAGCGAATCACAGTGAGGTTACTGCGGGGGGGAGTCCCTCCGGACTACAAATCCCTTTTCTCTCAAATCCCATTGTTAGAAAAGCATGAAACCGGATTCCCCTAACAAGCCTTGTGATCTGAGGAGGCACGGCCCAAAGGACTCAATTAGAGCCCGCCGGCCCCTGCGCTTTCTACCTTTTCTTTCCCCCGGTCTCCGTCCTTTTCCTGCTCTCCTCGCTCGCCCCGCTGTGCTTTTCTTCTGCAGCTGAGGCCGTTCACGCCGAGCGTGGCCGCGCACACATGCTGACCAATAAATGACCAGATTGCCCAATTAACCTCAGCCACAGATAGAGGGCAAGAGAGGACCATCCACGTGCATGTGCATGCGTGTTTCCGCCTCTGAGTGTGTGTGTGTGTGTGTGTGAGAGTGTGTGTGTGTGTGTGTGTGCGTTCGTTTATATATATATATGTATATGCAGACGACAGAAAAACACACTCCGCTCTAAAACATAATCATGGCCATTTAATTCAATCAGTTATTCACATGCTCATTTGAGCTGGCACCCCCCATTCTTATATACACACACACTCTCTCTCTATCTCTCTCTCTCTTTCAATAATGATGAAATTGTGTCTGTTCTCTCAATATAGCCCCCCCCCTCCATCCTCACCACCACCACCCCTCTCCCCCCTCCCGTGCCTGGCAGCCTGAGGAAGCTCATTTGCACACATTGGCAGAGCCGTCCGCCGCCTGTAGATTTGTGATGTCAGCTTCTGGATTTATGATATCAGATGCGCTCGCTCCCATTTCAGATGCAAATATCCCAGCTAACGGCACTCCAGCACTCATCACTCGGAGAGATTTGCGAGCCGCTCTCGAGGTCCAGGGGTTTAATGAGAATGGACACAGAGCTGCTACACTGTTTGCAGTTGTTCTGCTCCAGCAGTCCAGAGTCTTCAGCTTCTTCTGCCTCCAGCTTCCAGCTTCTCTCTCTTTCCCAGAGCTGAGTGCATGAGTCCAAACACAGTTTGAGTTTGCAGTAGAGAATCAGTCAGCATTAGTGATGTACCGTTCTTTTTCTTTGGCTGTCTCAGCTTGGAAAGCAATGGTGAGATGAATGGTGAAATTCCATGGTGTGCTTTCAGGATACAACACCTCTGAAGCAGAGAACTTGAGGGACTTGCTCAAGGGCCCAGTAATTGTAGCATAGCAGACATAAAAAATCATTTAACGTATTTTTCGCACTAGAAGGCGCACCAGATTATAAGGTGTGCTATCACAGAACATCTATTTTTTCGTATATTTCCATACATAAGGTGCACTGGATTAAGGAACTTCTAATTCAGCAGTTCTCGCAGCTGGGTGTTAGTGGGGTGTAGCTAACTAAGTGAAGTAAAGCTAAGCTAAGTAAACAAAACTGTATTAAAAGCAGACTTTCTGTCAAACGAGCTCTGGACGTTAATCTACACAGATTTCTCTTCTAAAAAACTGTTTATTTGGGTGAGTAAAGTGCTTCCGTTCATTTACAGTAAGCTTAGTTTCCCAAATTTCTCCATCACGAAGGCCACGAGTGATTAGCGGCTAATTCCGCCCGACAGCTCTACACTGAGTGCTCCGGTAAGCCAGGGTGATATTAGCTAGCAGTTCATCCCACGTAGCTTGTTTTAACGTGGTAAAAGTGGAGGCTACATTCCAATATATTTCCCTCTGAATGACTAAAATAGCTAGCACAGTTAGCGGTTAATGCTAATGCTGCTCCAGCAGTGCTAGCAGGGGGTTAGCAGCAGGCTACAGGCCGATAATATATACCTGTGAATGGGGAAATAGTATAGAAATAGTCAGGTTTCAAGAAGCAGTAATGACACTCTGCTTAAGTACAGCGTTATACAGGAGTTTCAGTTTAGTTCTCCATCACCAGGGAAATTTAGGACTTTAAGCTTACTGTAAATAAACGGAAGCGCTTTACTCGCCCAAATAAACTTAAAAAAGTTTTCAGGAAAGAAATCTGTGTAGATTAATTGTGTAGATTTGACTGTAAAATAATTACAGTTTTGTTTACTTAGCTTAGCTTTACAAAGTAGTTAACAGCAAAGTAATGGAAAAAATTGTCCCCACGTCTCAGAATGTCCAGAACTCTTTACAGTATTTTAAGCATGTGTGTGTGTGTGTGTGTGTGTGTGTGTGTGTGTGTGTGTGAACATGCAGATTCTCTTATCAAGCCCAGATCTTTTCCAGTAAAAGACAATTAGCCTTTCATTAAGGAACAAAATTGGTTGTTCCACATTCCAACAGGAGAGGTGTGTGTAGCGTTAGCAGCAGGGAGAGTCCTCCTCCGCCCCACTGGGAAATGAGACGGATTCTCCAGCAGGCCAGCCGTTAATGGCTTCTGTTTAGTCTTGATAATGTCTGATAATTAGTTAATCAAAGACAATGAACCCCCCCCCCCCACACACACTCCCATATGTGTTAGTTCTCTCTGTGTCAGCAGCTTTGTGAAGAATCAGGTCAATGAGAGAAAGAGAAAGTGTACGTGAGAATACAAACCTCACTATCACCATTCCCAGCATCCTCTGGGGATGGTGATATTGGGGTTTCTCAGATCTCCCACTCTCTGACTTTATACAACAGATGGCACAGAACTGCTTTCTGAAACTGATACTGATCCAACTACAAGAGGCTCTTTGTAATTGAATGACTGAAAAAAGTCATTTTTTCAGTCAAGTTTGTCTAAATATCTAACTTTTTACTGTATTTAAAATCTATTTCATGCCTCAATTCCAAAATTCCATTCATGTAGACTGTGAAGTTCGACCCAAAGTGAGTTTTGAAGGGATGCTAGATGCTAGTGTTTTAGAGCTGTGAGATTGTAAAGATGCATTCGACCGAAGACATTGACAAACTGTCTCGCCAGCCCTTGGAGCTGCCATCGTCGTTTGAGTTATATGCTGTTTTCTGGGCAATCAATTAGTAAGCATTCATTAGTGGAGCCATTTATTATGGTGCTGTGGCAGGGAGAGGACAGGGCATACGTGTTGTATCTGTGATGTGCTCTGTACTATACACACACTGATGCAAACAACACCATCATACCAGACGTACACACCTAAATACAGCTCTGGGAAATTCAGTTTCTGAATCAGTGTCTCTGATTTTGCTATTTATAGGTATATGTTTGAGTAAAATAAACATTGGTGTTTTATTCTATAAACTACAAACAACATTTCTCCCAAATTCCAAATAGAAATATGGTCATTTTGAGCATTTATTTGCAGAAAATGAGAAATGGTTGAAATAACAAAAAAAATTGAGAGCTTTCAGACCTCAAATAATGCAAAGAAAACAAGTTCATGTTCATAACGTTTTAAGAGTTCATGCATCAACATTTGGAGGAATAACCCTGGCGTTTTTAATCACAGTTTTCATGCATCTCTGCATGTTCTCCTCCACCAGTCTTACACACTGCTTTTGGATAACTCTATGCCACTTCTGGTGCAAAAATTCAAGCAGTTCAGCTTGGTTTGATGGCTTGTGATCATCCATCTCCCTCTTGAATATATTCCAGAGGTTTTCAAATAGGTAAAATCAAAGAAACTCATAATTTTTCCAGAGCAATATGATTTTGTTATGGTATAACAAAGAATACACTTCTGTAAAGCTAAAGGTAAAGATAATTGACTTATCATTAGTATTGTTGTAAAATAAGAATTTTGTAGCTAGATTTAATGGCTGTAATGGTTTATCAGCGTTCATGTTATTGTTATTAGTGTTCCTTTAGCCCTTTGTAGCCCAGCACCCACCCTTTATTTCCAACAGCCTTTTTCTCTTTGTACCAAATGACAGAGCTCTCCTCAGTAATGACTGAGGCTGGTGCACTAAGCAGACTCAACAGCCTCCCTGACTGTAGTACAAGGCCAGGGTCGGCATCAGCGCGCCGCGTTTATGATTAGAGGCCTCGGAAGATTAAAGCAGCCAGAAATCGAATGGCCGCGTGATGGATGAGGGTCTGTTTGGGGATCAATTAAACAATACCAAATGAATTCTGCTAGTGACATGCTCATTAGGGACGTGCTGATGGAGGGAGGGAGGTGTGGAAAAAGGAGAGAAGGAGAGAGAGAGTGATTTTTTTTTTCACTCCTTTGCATGCTTTCTTTCATTCCCAACCCTCGCTTCATATCACATCATATCGCTGCGAGAACGAAATCAATGAGGATCTGGGCTTAACATAGTGTATATGTGGCTTACGCATATAATTAAGTGTTTATTGAACTTTAAAAGGGTTTGAAAGCGATTGTTTCCCCTTGTCAGGATTAGTGTTGGCACCTGTTTGACTGCAGATGATGCCAAAGTCTGTATTCAGTGTATTTTTTGACGTAGCCATGCGTTGCATTGAGTATAAATATATTAAGACTGATTATAAAAGCAAAAAGGAAATCAGTAGAGAGGTAGCTGAGACAGAAATGTGACAGTGAGGACGAGCACGAGGTGAGTGGTGACAGGGACTGTTCACAATTGAGCTTGACGGCGTCATACTGAATCTGTCCTCTCGCTCGTTCCCCTTGTCAGAACTGCCTTATTTTTATCTGATAATGTGAAACGTCACTCTCTCAAGCCTTCTCTCCAAAACTTCAGGTTTGGTACTGTCTTTTTTCCAGCAATAGAACTTAAAGTTTTTGGAGTACAACAACCTGGTTCATTTTTTGGTCAATCTTAAAATATCTTAAATGGTTTACAAACCTATCACACAATCCGGGACCAAGAGAGATACGCACGAATATGGTTTATAAACAGTTTATTAACAAAGGTGATAGGCATATAAGAAGAGTCTATGGCAAGCAGGGTCATTGACAAAGAGGCAGATAAATAGGAGTAAGCAGGGTCGTTATACGGCTAATCCAACAAAAGGGAAATAGGCAAGAGAGTAGTCAAAAATACAAGCTAGGTCGGCAACAGAAAAACAAGCAATAAACTGGACAAGGATAAAAAGGAGAAATAGGTAATACAGAAACAGGTCAAACACGAAAAGCCAATAAACAAATAAAAACACGTAATAGAAGAGCTAGGGAACCTAGATTCGATACACAGCAAAGTTGAGAGCAAACTGAGGGGTATTCATACTCATAGTCCAGGTGCAAACAATCAATAGCTGAATGCGAGGAAATGGAGTCCAAAGCAGGACTGACAAAACATTTTTATGTTTCTTTACAGTATTAAAGCTATTTTACTGTTCATGTAAAGCACAATATTCACTTTTTAACAAATTCTTAATTACCTAGAATGTCATATAGTGTTACCTAGAGTAAATCAGCTGTTTTCTAATGGATCTGAGATAGAGCCTATGGCCTGGAGTAGTTTTCTTTTTGGCCTAGAATAGAGCTGCTCGGAGCTAGTTCTGGAGTTCTACCAACCTGCAGAGTTCAGCTCCAACCTTCATCTGACACACACCTGATCCAGGTAATAAAGGCCTATGGGGGAGTCGGAATATTAGAGCCAGCTGTGTTGTATCTGAACTCTGCAGAGCCAGAATTGGGCAATATAAAAGTCTTTTGGAGACCAACACCTATGCTCTTTTGGGAATGGAAAGCAGCATTTTTACAGATTTTCAAAGTGCAGATACCTGCTTTGTAAATGGTGTAAACTATATAAAAATGCTTTTTTTAACGGTCTAAGGAAACAACTACCTGAATACTCTATGACATCTCCCTGTAGCTGTCATCTGCTATGTGGTCTTTAGGTATTTCACTTTTCAGAGTGCTAGGCAGTTGCTTAGAGAAACTTTTCTTTTTTTTTTAAATATTTGACAGAACTTTTAAAGGGTTGCCCAAACTTTTTATTGTATACCACAGCAATGGTAGGTGTAGAATAAGAACAGTACATATAAAACAGTGTATTACTGTATTATTGTATTAAGTTCACTATAAGGTGCACTTAAAATCCTTTAATTTTCCCAAATATCGACAGTGTGCCTTTAAATCTGGTGCACCTTATGTATAAATTCTATCAGTCAGGTTGTAAGGAGCAGTAAAGTCACTCCACTGAAGTTACAAGAAGCGTTATACTGGAGTTTCAGTTTAGTTCTCCAGCACCGGTGCTGAAGTAGCATTAGCATTAGCCGCTAACCGCTATTTCCTCGCTCAGAGGTGAGTGTTATAGGCCTGTAATCTGCTGCTAACCCCGACTAGCACTGCTGGAGCAGCATTAGCATTAGCCACTAACTGCACTAAGCACTGGCTCTTTCACCGTTCAGAGGTGACGATACCTTACTGTAGCCTGTGTTTACCTTTTTAAAACAAGCTTTGTGGGATGAAACGCTAGCTAATAGCACCCTGGTTTACTGTAGCAGTCAGGTTTCTCAGTGTAGTGCTGTCGGGTGGCATTAGCCGCTAACCTCTAGCGCTCCAGACTTTAGTATTGGAGAAATTCAGGAATCTAAGCTTACTGTAAATAAACAGTAAATAAACAATAAAGTGCTTTGCTAACACAAATAAACAGTTTTCAGGAGAGAAATCTGTGTAGATTATCATCCAGCGCTCGTTTGACTTGATGAAAGTCTTTTGTTATTAAAGTTTTGTTTACTTAGCTTAGCTTTACTTACTTAGCGTAGCTTAGACCTACTGAATTAGAAGTTCCTTATAGTGTCTTAAAATGAGCCTTATAATCCGGTGCACCTTAAAATGAAAATAGACCAGAAAATAGACATTCATTGTAAGTGCACCTTATAATCCGGTGCGCCTTATAGTGCAAAAAATACGGTGAGCTAATCTTAACTTTTTTAAGAGAAATCTGAGAGAATCGTGGCGCTTTCCCAGAGTTCCGCAGCAAGTCTTGATAATGAAGGCTGCCAGATGTGGACACATCTGTCCATCTGTCTCAGCGAACCTCTCCCAGTGGCTGTTGGTGTTGGTGGGCTGTGGTGTGTGTGTGTTGTCTCTGTTCATTTGCTGTGTGTAATGGATCCTAATACAGAGACATGCTCCGCTTCCAGTGCTCAATTAGCACGTAGCTCCACCTATTAACTCCTACATATTAATAATTTAACACGCGCATATTAATGAAGTCTCGCAAGGTTCGCAAGGAATAGAAATAGGGAAATGCCCGTCTGAGTGTCTGGCGCTGTGGGCACTGCTGAGCTGGCACCCTGGTACGTGTCTGTGTGTGGGGGTTTGTGTGGCGTTGTTTTTTTAGTTGGGGTTTTAGGGACAGATAAATGCATGCCTGCGTAGAACTGTGTAGAAGTGTGTGTGTGTAGAAGTGTGTGTGTGTGTTTGAGAACGCGTGTTCAGTGGAGCGAGTGTATGTTGGAGTGGGCAAACGTACAGATGGGCGGAGCAGACGGACGGGCTGCATGGTGGGCCAAGGCTGAGTAACACCATTGCTGAATGCAGATGCTGCAGCGACTGGAGCTGCGGAAACAGACAGCGGTGTTCAGTAGAGTGAGAGGACATTAGGGGACGTTAGGGGGACGTTAGGAGGGACGTTAGGGGGGGACGTTAGTTGAGCAGATGTTGGGGGTCTGTGTGTTTGGCATCTGTTATTTTACGTGGTCAGTGAAGGGCAGTGATATTACAGTGGAGAGGACAAGTGATTAGCGTCCAGCTGTTTGTGCATCAGAGAGAGTGTGTGTGTGTGTGTGTGTGTGTGTGTGTGTGTGTTTGTGTGCGTGTGTGTGTGTGTGAGTGTGTTCTGTGGTGAGGACACAGTAGTGGGGCTCTTCTCTTTCTTTACACCCTTAATATCTTGTCTTAATGGTGATCCTGTTATTTCTGTCCTAATTTCTTTGTTCTTTCCTTTTCCTGTTTTTTCTTATTTTCTTATTTCCTTCATTCGTTCACTCTTCAATTCCTTCTTCCTCTCTTCCCGAACTTCTTCTCTTCACTGTTCCTCCTGTTCCAGCTCCTCCATCTCCATCTCCTGAATGGTAGATTGTGGTCATTCCTCTCGTGGTCTGTATTAAAGTGTAGCACTGTGAGAGTGACAGCTCTTCTGCCGGGAGAACGCTGCAACAAAACACACTGAGACTCCTGCCCTGCAATTACTGTCTGCTGTCTCCGCTCCGTACCGCGTCCCTCAGCCGTCTCTGTCCACAGCCGCAGCTCTTTGTCTGCGAGGAGCCTCTTCTTCTCCTCTTTTATATTGTGACATTTTTCAGCACATTGATTGATGAGTCATAGAAAACAGCAGAATCTCCTCCTCTGCATGTTTCACTGGAGATTTATACAGCAGCGCTTCTGAGGACCACTGATTTTAGCCTCCCTCCAGCACCAGAACTCCAGGACTCCATGTTCCATGTTCCATCTCTCTCTTCCTTATTTTCATGCCTGCTTCTGGCTTTGCTTCCTTTCTTTCCTATCTTTCTGTTTCTTCTTTATTATTTTTGTCTTTCCATCCGTTCTTCTTCTTTCTTCTTCTTTTCTTTTCTACCTTCTTTTTCCATCCTTTACTTCCTTCTTTTCGTCTCTCCAGCATTTCTTCCTTATTCTCTTTCCTTTGTTTCTATTATCATTTCCTTCCTTAATTCGTTTTATGTTTCCTTTTTATTTTAGTTCCATGCAATACAAATCAATCTCTCGCATCCTCTCTCCTATGCCTTCTTAGTTCTTTCCTTTATTTCTTCCTTGTTTCATTCATTCTTTTTTCTTATTTCTTCATTGCTTACTTCTTTTTTTACTTCTTATGTATTTATTTTTTTCCTTTGTTTTTTTCCTTCATTTTCTTCCCTAATTTGTTAATGCTTCCTCTCTATTTTAGCCCCATGCAATATAAACTTTTCCCTTCCTTCATCTTTCTTTCCTTTCTTCCTACTCTCCTTCTTTCATTAATTCGATACTTCCTTCTTCTTCTTTCTTCCTTGCTTGCTTCTATCTTTACTGTCCTTTTTTCTATCTTTCTGCTTCTTCTTTACTTATTTTTTCATTGTCTATCATCCTTCCTTCCAGTCTTTCTTCCTTCTTCCCTTTCCATTGTTTCTTTTCTCATTTCATTCCTTCAATCATTCCATGCATCCTCTCTATTTTATCTCCATGCAATATAAATCTCTCACACTCTCTCTTCCCTTCCTTCATTCTTCTTCCATTTCCTCCTACTCTCCTTCTTTCATTTGACACTTCCTTCTTCTTCTGTCTTTTTTGCTTGCTTCTATTTTTACTATTTTTTTTCATTCTGTCTGTCCTTTTTTAAAGACTTTCCTCATTTTATTCCTTCAATCATTTCATGCTTCCTCTCTTTCTCTCTCTCTCTCTCTCTCTCTCTCTCACTATCTTCCCTTATCTTCCTTGCCTTCATCCTTCTTCCTTTTCTTGACAGCTTTTCTTTTTTTCTTCCTTCCCTTCTTCTTTTCCACCTTAACATGTATATCCTCAGTATTGGGTCATTATTTATATATATTTATATGATTGATCTTTTTAATGTTATGTACCAGTTTACCAGCCTCGTACAATGCAATGTCTCTCTCTCTGTTTTTTCCTCTCCTTGCTTCCTTCCTCTGTCTTTCTTTCCTTCATCTCTTCCCTCTTGTCTTCCTTTTATCTGAATCTCCCATTAAACCCTTTCTATATTAATTTCTCAATCTTTTCTCATTCATCTCCCGCTGGTGACTCTTCAGTATCAATTTATTTTTTTTATTTTTTTTATAACTCCATTTAATTCCCAGCTGTCTCAGTTTGTCCACTAAACAAACAAACCACGCAGAGCGGTCACTTAAGCCCCTTGCCGCCCTGTCCCAGTCCCCTATCACCCACACGCTTCCATTTGCAGCTCGTCAGTGTAGAACACTGCACACACCCGTCAAAATCACGCGTGTCCTAAATCAATTCTCTCTCCAGCTCCATTTCCCTAACCCTTCCCCCACTTTTTCTGTATCTCTTCTCTTTTCCTTCTCTCTCTCTCTCTCTCTCTCTCTCTCTCTATCGCGCCTCTTTTCTCCTCCAATTTGTTTTTTATGAAGTGAGCAAGGCCGTGGCAGCGGGCGAGGCTTCCCTCCATTATTACAGTGCAGGAACAAGACAAGGGAGATGATCGCAGCGCGAGGGGGAGAAGAAAAACATTTTCCTCCTGGTCACAGTCCAGTGGATTCCTATTAAATTGTAAATATGTAGGGGTGATTAAAGAACGTGTAGCAGGCGACGCCTTAGCGAGTCTGCAAATAAGGGTTAGCTCAGGTTAACCACCCCTACAGTACAGTTTTTAGTTTTTTTGTCCCCTGGAGAATAACAGAAGAAGGCTTTTCTCCTCATACAGGCTTTTGTTTAAATAGCTAGAGCTTCTGAACAGCAGGAGAGAAAACATTTGCTGGAAGAATTGGGAAGCATGACGCAGAATGCGAGTCTTTATATTAGGACGAATCTTGGCATCACAGTCGGTAGGTATAGCAGGGGTCAAAACAAAAGCAGGCAGTGTTGTCATGAGGTAGTCTGTAGCACAAAGCACACTCAAGCAAGTTAGAGTCAGTGCTCCTAGATATCTGTTGCCTATTGCACTGCAGACTTTTAGCCCGTCTCTAGGAGTTCTACTATCTTATCACAATTTTTTACTCTGCTATACTCTTGGAGATCCAATGCCTTGCACAATACATCTACAGCCTTTCTTCTGAAGATCCACTGTCTTTCAAAATGGCGCTACAGCTCTGCTCCTGAAGATCTGTGGTCTAATTTGTAGATCTACATCTGTGCTCCTGAATGTTCCATGTAACAGCTTTCCTCCAACACCACCTCCAGAGAAACAGGAGATCTATGACCTTGTCCCTGAAGATCTACAGCCTTGCACATCAGACATGCTAATATACAGCTCTGGAAAAAAAATAAAATAAAAAGAGACCACTGAAAAAATATGAGTTTCTTTGATTTTACCAAATTATATATATATATAAAAAAAACTCTGGAATATAATCAGGAGGAAGATGGAAAATCACAAGCCTTTAAACCAAGCTGAACTGCTTGAATTTTTGCACCAGGAGTAAAGGCATAAAGTTATCCAAAAGCAGTGTGTAAGACTGGTGGAGGAGAACATGCCAAGATGCATGATTAAAAACCAGGGTTATTCCACCAAAAATGTATTTCTGAACTCTTAAAACTTTATAAATATGAATATGAACCTGTTTTCGTTGCATTATTTGAGGTCTGAACGCTCTGCATCTTTTTCGTTTTGTATTTCAGCCATTTCTCATTTTGTGCAAATAAATGCTTTAAATAACAACATTTGTATTTGGAAATTTGGAGTAGATATCTAGGGACATGGTTGAATATATACTGTGCAATGCAGTGGATATTCAGAACAAGAATTTTAAACAATAGACCTTAAAAACTTAAAGTTTTACTGCTTTATACTACAGTAGATCTACTTCTGGAGGTTTGTCTTCTTTAAGTAATTCAATTAATCAAATAATATTCATTAGGTTCATCGATTATACAAATAGCTTCTGTTTTTGTTTCTGGCCTTATTGTAGTCAGTCCAGATTCGAAACTATTTCTACATAACAGAATACCCAATCCATCAACATCCTCTAAATGTGCATTAAAAAACCCATCCAGAGAAGAAGCCAAGAAAAAAAAGAATTTGGTAGTCACTGCAAGGACGACAAGACACGAACATGACCAGCCCTGCAGAAACTATGTAAAAAAAACCTCCACCACCCTGGAAGGAGATGTGCTGAAAGACCCCTCCCAGCGTCTGACCAGAGGGATGTGCTCTTCCTCATTAAAAATCCAACAGCCATTAATGTTGGATGAGAACTATGGAGAGAAGAGAGAGAGCATGAAAACAGGGAGGAAGGAAGGAGGAGTGTGGTGCGAGAAGGGAGTGATTTCAGGCAGCAGTTGATGTGCTCCATCGCTGGCTATGCTCCTCCATATCTAATTCACTACATCGCCATGGAGGTGCAATCAGTAACAGATGCACCATCTAATCCCTTTCCCCCTCATTAATTCTTATGAGTCTGGAGTTATGACTGTCGTTTTACTGTTCTGCTTATAATTACCACATTAATTACGTAATGTGTTACATTTGTTATATTTTCCTGTGTGGCAACCTGTTTAATTTAGTGACAAATAATGCAAAAAAAACACACGTCTTTTAAGTTAAAGCTTAATTAACAATCCAAGTTAAAAACGTTTGTCATCAAATTCAAATATGCAATAAAATATGTCCTGTGTTGGTACAAACACAATTTTTATACAACTATTTTGGTGTGGATTAAATCTTATTTTTAAAAACATTAGTTGGCCATAACTCCAGTATTTTCCATAATTTCATGTTCAAGAGTTTGCCTGATTTCCAACCCAACACTTAAAGATCTTGCACAAGAGATCTCCAACCTAGCTTCTGGAAATCTGCTGCCTTGCACAGAAAATCTCCAACCTATCTTCTAAAACAATCTACTGTCATGCACAGTAGATCTCCAACCTATCTTCTAAAGAGATCTACTGTCTTGCACAGTAGATCTCCAATCTCTTTTTTTTTTAAATCTACTGCCATGCACAGTAGATCTCCAACCTATATTAAAAAAAATCTACTGCCTTGCACAGTAGATCTCCAACTTATCTTCTAAAAATCTACTGCCTTTCACAGTAGATCTCCAACCTATCTTCTAAAAAAATCTACTGCCTTGCACAGTAGATCTCCAACCTATCTTTAAAAAAAATCTACTGCCTTGCACAGTAGATCTCCAACCTATCTTCTGGAAAATCTACTGCCTTTCACAGTAGATCTCCAACCTATCTTCTAAAAAAATCTACTGCCTTGCACAGTAGATCTCCAACCTATCTTTTAAAAAAATCTACTGCCTTGCACAGTAGATCTCCAACTTAGCTTCTGAAAATCTACTGCCTTGTACAGTAGATCTCCAACCTATCTTCTGGAAAATCTACTGCCTTTCACAGTAGATCTCCAACTTATCTTTTAAAAAAATCTACTGCCTTGCACAGTAGATCTCCAACCTATCTTCTAAAAAAATCTACTGCCTTGCACAGTAGATCTCCAACCTATCTTTTAAAAAAATCTACTGCCTTGCACAGTAGATCTCCAACCTATCTTTTTAAAAAATCTACTGCCTTGCACAGTAGATCTCCAACTTAGCTTCTGAAAATCTACTGCCTTGTACAGTAGATCTCCAACCTGTCTTCAAAAAAAATCTACTGCCTTGCACAGTAGATCTCCAACCTATCTTTTGAAAATCTGCTGCCTTGCACAGTAGATCTCCAACCTATCTTTTGAAAATCTGCTGCCTTGCACAGTAGATCTCCAACCTATCTTTTGAAAATCTGCTGCCTTGCACAGTAGATCTCCAACCTATCTTTTGAAAATCTGCTGCCTTGCACAGTAGATCTCCACCTATCTTTTAAAAAAATCTACTGCCTTGCACAGTAGATCTCCAACCTAGCTTCTAAAAATCTTCTGCCTTGCACAGTAGATCTCCAACCTAGCTTCTAAAAATCTTCTGCCATGCTCTAGATTTATGTTTGAAGATCTACTGACTTACAAAGTAGCAGGAGATCTACTCACAACAGAACCCCAACCCTGCCACTGAAGATCTTTTGCCATGTACAGTAGATATCCAGCCCTGCTCCTGAAGATCTACCACCTTACACAGTAGATTTACAACCCTGCTCCTGAAGTTTTACTGCCTTTCACAGTAGTTCTTCTACACATAACCTAAAAATTAAATTAATTGCTCAGTAGATCACCAACTTTGTTACTGAAGATCTGCTGCACTACACAGCACTTTACCAACACTATTCTAGGGGTTTACTACTATTCCTCCGCTGAATATTTACTGCCTCAGACAGTACATCTTCTACCCAACTGCGAATTTTAAGGGTTGACCTCTGGAGGCGGAGGTGAAATCCTGTTTATTTTAGTATAATCCTGCATAATTGCCGCCCGCGATTTCCCTGCGGCCTTCTGCCCGCTCTTGTGGGGCAATCAACTCAATTCCAATTCCAGCACCCCAAATTCCATCGACAGCTCGGTACAGGGAATCAATGGCATCAATAGGGAATTGACCCAGGGTTTGCAGAGTGCAGTCTATAAAGATCAAACCATGCTGACGCTACAGCGTCGCTCAGTTATTTTATTTATTTAGTGCCATATTTGATACTCTGCGATATTTTTATATGTATTTTTTTCTTCTTTCTTGTTTTTGGGCTCATTTGTGCATTTTTTCTTTTTCTTTTTTTTTTTTTACTTTAGGCCCAAGGATGTGTTTTTTTTTTTTTTTTTTTTCTCGTGTCTGGAGCCTGAATTCATAATTGATTACTGAATATAAGTGCGTGGGGTGTGTGCGTGGGTGTACTCACGAGGGTTTAGCGTGCATGTGTGTTAAGTTCATGGCTATGTAGCGTAATGTAGCATCGTAGCTTCCAGTAGCGGGGAAGGGGAAGGGGGCAGGTTTTGTAGCCCTGTAGCGGTGGGGTCTGTTTGTGTGTGTGTACTGGGAGAACAGGCCGTGGGGCTTGTCTGTGTGTACGGAGCTCAGAGAGAGGCCACTGGATGCATAATAAATGCTGCACGTTCCTCGGGCTTTCTTTACAGCATAATTACTCTCATCAAAGGCCCAACACACAAACACACACACATACAGACACAGACACACACACATCCCCCTCCCTGAATTATACACTGATTCTTAGCTAAAACAAAGCCGAGGGGTGTAATGCAGCCCCTGTGGAAGGCATGTACAATCTTACTTCTATGTTTTTTGTGTTTTTTTTTGCTGTTTCGAGAAGAGAAAAAAAAAACAAAAAAAAACGTTGAAAAAGTTTTTTTTTAAATTACAACTTTCTAAATAGGAGAAACTGAAAGAGCTCTGCTGAGGTAAATTGAAGAAGTGCACGATGAATGGTCTGTCCTTGACTGCCGTTCAACGCTGTGTTAAAAACCCTGAATATTGACATCCCGAGCGCTTTCAGAAAGAAATTGGCGAACATTCGTTTGGGGAAATTTGATACAGCAGAACCGTGTTGAATTATGAACAGCTTGCCCTTGAGTTCCACCCTGCAGTTGGTTTAATATTTGAATATTGACCTCAGGTGTAAAATGCTTATTTGAAATAGTTTGTAAAACTCTGCGTTAACATAGCCTTGCTTTCTGTATAGCATCCAGCGTTTCAACACTTGTTTCGTGGTGGTTCCAACAGTGAATGAGGAATGTAACAGCCTTGACTGAAACCTGGAAAAGGCCTTTTTTCAGTGCATTACAGATAAAATAAAAGAACCCACAGATGGCTCTGCCTGTGCTCGTTGGCTAGATCTGTGCGCTTTGTCTGCTGAACGTCCTAAAATGCAAGCCCACGTCCTGAGCTCCTCCTGCCCTCTCCAGCTAACACTGGTGCCTCGAATGAAAAGGTCAAGGTTGCTCCAGAGCTACGTGATGATTAGCTTTTCATCTAAGCGAGACATAGATACAGGGTGGCTTATCTCAGGAGAAAAGTGGAGGATTAGGAGGGGTTCAGTTTGCAAAGCACACTGGAAAAGTAGAACATTGGAAAACTGCTAGAAATGAAGGTACTTAAAGGAGTTCTTTTGAGCGATGGCAGAAAAAAACACTTTTTTTCTATTAAAGGTTCTTAAACTAGTTAAAGGTTTCTTCAAATTGATTAATACATACCTATATCACTGTTATAACCCCAAAATGCTTTCTTAGCATAGAACACAGGTCTTCATATTTATCACGGCTTCCTCATGAATTTCATTAACTGCTCCTTTATCTCACAATAATTAAAAAGTACAGATGCAATTCTGATTTAAGACATTCATGTGTGTAAATGTGAAACTAATGAGCAAAAAAAAGGGAATTGCGTACGCTCTAAACAAAATAACACTCTCAAGCGGATTTTTCTGCTCTTGGGTGTGTGTTTTTTCCTTTCTAAAGCAGAGTTGTTTTTGTGTGCTATGTGAATTGCCTTTGGCTGTTCTTTTTGCTCGAGTTAGGCTTTTGTGTTTTTTTTGTGGTTTTGATCGTTTGGGGATGGGGTCAAATTCATCTCCCTCAGCTAATGCTATTGGCTGATATCTGCAGGGTTTGTGAAGTGACAGACCGCCTACTACAAACAGCCGAAGAAGAAGGACAGCAGGAAAGTGAGCTAGCTAGCAATGCTAGCATCCAAACACACCAAACATCCAAACATCCAAACATACGGTGAAGTTTGGATGTTAGCATAGCTAGTAAGCTAACTCTCCTGCTGTCCTTCTTTCTTGCCCTCCTCTGGCTGTTGGTAGTAGGCGGTCTGTCACAAACCCTGGAGATATCAGCCAATAGCATTCGCTGACCTGACCCTGCCCACAAACTGACAAAACTACCCCTTCCAACACTCACGCACAAATTCTTCTTTCGAGCAAAAAGGGTAGACAACTGTAAATTCGAGGACAAAAAACTTTAGCTAAAGAGCGATATTTTGTTTAGAGCGCACACGATTGCCATTTTTTGCTCGCTAGTTTCACACTTGTGCTCGCGAGAAGTAAATTTACACACGTAAAATGTTTTTCACCTGTTTTTTTTTTGAGCCCCCAACTTTTGACATTGATATGACGCCATATGTGTATCCTTAGACTGACCGAAAGTTGACTGCTCATTGTATTTGTAAGTGTGTGTGTGTGTGTGTGTATGCTGACCCATTAGTGCTCTGTAGGCTAATGCCCCCCCCCCCCCTTCCTCCCTTCCTCCCTTCCAATCCTACGTCCTGCTGCAGTATGGATCTCCTGTGTCCTCTCTGGACAGCCTTGGGCTTTTTACTCTCTACAGCCTGACACTGGAGCCTCCCCTGAGACTACAGCAGGACACACACTCAGCTGCCAAGACCTCTAGCAGAACTCTCGTTCTCTTTTACACACACATAGACACACACAACTCCAACATCTCCACACTCTTCTCCCTCTTTAGCCACCAAAAATACATACTTATATACTATCGATTTATAGATTATATCAGTTCAGACTGGTTTATGACCAGTGTTTGATGGATTTGAGAGTTAAACCCCAGTCAGGAATCACTTCAGCCATGTGTGAGCAGGTGGGTGGCGGTTCAATATATATATATGTAGACAGAACACACATACATACACACATAAGGGATTAGTCCCTCATTCATTGCTGTGTTGTAGAGGTTAAAAACTCGGTTTTCATTGTGTGTGCACATGTGTGTGTGTGTGTGTCTGTGTGTGTGTGTGTAGATGGTTGTGAGTGAAGCGGGTATTGACAGCAGCAGAGAGCTGATAAGAGAGGCTTAGTCTCTAATTACTGCACTGCACTGTCTGCTCCAGTCGATGAAGACATCCCTCTGTCTCCGTCTGCCTGGTTTTGGGGAATTGTAGATTAGCCAACTCTCTCTCTCTCTCTCTCTCTCTCTCTCTCTCTTTCATTTCTCTCTCTCTCTCTCTCTCTCTCTCTCTCTCTCTTTCGTTTCTCTCTCTCTCTATTTCTCTCTCTCCCTCCAGCTCTGACTTGTTTTATGCTAATGCACTCATTTATTTGTTTGTATGGCAGGCTTTGACTTTGCTCATCTGGGTTTCGTTATCTTCGCCACAGTGTCTTCCCCCCTGCTCCTAATTTCCAAACATTAGATTACCCTCGGCTAATTAAATGGACTCTAGTGCCAAGCAGGTGACAAAGGGACTGGGAGCGAGGATGTGACAGAGTTGTGGCTTCCCTGACAAGGGGTCTTGCCAGTGATTGGAGTTTGCCCAGGACTTCATACACTGGATCTAGTCTTTGCAATGAATGTATTTATTCAGCTACATTAGGTTGCATTCATTGCTGATGCAGATGTGCAAATGCACACACACACACACACACATCTTGTGTAGTTCCCGGTGGAGAAATATTGTAACGGTGGCATTAGACTTCTCAAACAGGACCCCTAGTAAAAAAAACTCTACTTTAGATTAAAGTTTAAAAAATGGAGTGCTAAAATGGAACTTTAATTGTATAAAACAGTACAAAAATCCTACTTAAACTGTACTAAAATGGAATGAATTGAAATATACTTAAATAACATTTAAACATACTACTTCATGTATGTAACCCCATATTTTAAATATGCTTACAGTAAAATTATAATACATTTAATGAGTATTACAACTGTATCACTATTAGACACTGAGTATATTAGAGTTCTTAGTACTGTTAGTACTAAGAATTGATGTTAAGTATATTTACATTAGTACAATTTGCTTGTTGTTCCTATCTTTTGTAAGTAGCACCCTTGTACACTAAAGCATAAGACTTCTCAAGTGTCTGCAGTGTTTTTTTTTGTTGTTTTTTTTTTTTTTTTAAGCTTTGCACTTTACTTCGAAAGGCACTTTTGCAGTTTTGCAGTTTGTTTGAATTTGCACTTTCGGAAGGCTGTGAAGCTGAAAATGCAGTCAGCTCTGCAGGTGCCTCCACCAGCACTCATATTCCGCAGCATATGATTGGAAATGTAATGCTTCTAAGGGTTCTGCCAATACTGAGCATACACACTTTCACTAAGCCAGAGGCTATAGGAGAGGGAGCGAGAGCAGGAGGAATAGAGCCGCGTTCGGTTAAAGCCGGAGTTCAGCAGCTCTGGGCCTGACCAGCAGTTGGGGGAGAAAAAAATAGAAGCAAGGAGAGCAAAAATTGCTCCTGGATTTATTTTGGCTCGAACTGCAAATGGACTCGATTATGTTTTTTTTTTTCCCTTCCCCCTTTTTTCTGCCTCCAGGTCCTGCATTTTTAGTACAGCAATTAAAGCAAGCTGGAGTTATGGCCGCTGCACGCTCTCCTAGGAGTCGAAGGTGTTAAAGTCAGGGCAAGTCGTAAGGGAAGCGCACACATGCACACGCACACACTAAGGTTTCAGAGACAGAGACAGGGATAAATGTCACACTTGACAATGTACGTGTCACGCCAAAGGGATGCCCTTTTCTCCGGTGTCCCCCAACGACCCTGCGTCAAGAGTCTGGACCTGCGCATCCATATGCATGTGCACACACACACGCACTCGCACACTCCGCACAGGTGCAGGAGAGCGTCCATAGCCCCAGGGTAGTAAAGGAGAGATTTGCTGACAGGGTGCATGTGGATTCAGGACTGCTCTCTCATCCAAGATGCCAGCAAGATGCCAGCCATCAGTTTTTGTGCCTCCGGTGGAGTTTAACCCCTCTGCCTTTGTTGGGTTCATACGTTCCTGTGCCTCCGGAATGTCTTCTCGTTGAGTTCAGTATACTTGGCTTTATGTGAGTTCTTGAATGTGCTTGTATAAGAGCTGTCAATATATTTCAAATATAATGGCATAATATTTGACAGAATGGCAATATGGCATTTTTTCTTTTTTCTTTTTTAGCACATTTAAGATTTAAAAATTAGTTTCCACTTTGGAATAAGGCTCCTATATAAAGAGTTTAAAAATAGTAAAAAAAAAAAAAGAAAAGTTTATTAATGGTTATTAAATTAGGTTATAAACCATTAATAAGCAGTTATAACACAAATTGAAAGCGGCCTGTTGTGTGCCAGGTAGTAATTCCACATTCTTTTATACTGTTAAACCTCAGATCTTTCTAGATGCTTATCAAACTTTGTCTTTTCCATCAGTCAGCATTAACATTTCTGTTAATATCTTTATTTATTTAACCATGATAACATATTAAATGACTAAACTGACTTTCTGTATTATTAAATATTATATATTTTTTATATAAATATTATTATTGTAATCTGTATTGTAGTTTGTAGTCAGCCGTCTGAAAAAGAGCTAGGTATTTTTGTATTTATTTTTTTATTTTATTTAGGTTTTTTCTTTGCATATTTTGTAATTGCAATTGTAATTGCAGTGTTGTTTTTTTTACCTTTTTTTGCTTAAGTTCTTCTCTATTTTTAGTCATTAGGCATCTAAGAGAGCAACTATCTCATCTATACATGTGGCAATTTATCCCATTAACAATATCGCCTCATCATATTACCCTCCTGTATTTGGTAATATATTGTGCTAAACTGATTTAGACTACCTATATGGATTTTTCTCCCCATTCAACACATTTGCATGCATTTTCCCAGCTCCAGACACTTTATCAACACACTGATAGCAGCATGTGCTTAAGTGTGCTTTTTCAAACCTCTGGGAAACCGTCCTTTTGATTACATCTGCAGTGATCACTTTCCGGTTTTCCTGTTTCGCTCGCCTCCAGCGTGGCTTTAATGCCTTCATTCATCTTGCAGCGTTCCTCGCGTTTTGTAAATAAATGGCCGCTAAATAATGATGCCATATACCGCATTAATGTGGCCCTTTAGCCATAATAAAAGGCGCAATCCGTATTGCAAAGTGCCACCACCAACACTTAATTAATCTTAATTGCTTTTCAGGCAGGCCAGCCTGCGGAGCCCCTGTCGTTATTCTAAACGACTTCGACGCGCAAAATTGCAAGCGCGAGATTTTTCTCCTCCCTCTGCGTGATGAAATGCACATTCCCTCGCTATCTGTCTCCTCCTTATCCCCGCCATTCCGCCACACGGAGGCCGAGGAGAGGCTTTTGCAAGCTGCCAAATATTCACTGCGGTTGGCAGGGAGGCTATTTGCTGTTTGGGGGAGATGGGGAGTGTATGGGTGAGGGTGTGTGGTTTTGTGTGTGTGTGTGTGTGTGTTGAGGGGGTGAGTAATGGCTGCTCTGCTGTGCTTATCACTGGTCCACACACCTGCACTTCTCCGAGTGCCATGGTCCTAATTGCCCCCTCACTCCCCCTCCTTCCACCGTTGCTGAGCTCCGTATCTGCTTACTCTACGTTCTACATTCCTAGGCTGAATCCTCCCTTGTCCAGCAGGGCCACTAAGGACTCAGACTGAGGACTGATGGGATGGGTCTTTTTTTGAAGGGAGTGCCCCACTGCCATCTTTGGCCAGTAGTCCCCTTCTTTAACCAAAGGTTTGACCCAGGGGAAGGACTCTACTAACTCTACTGATTCAGCTTTACATTTGAGGCCAGATCCTATCCTGAAATGCACAATGTCTATGGATCACTTCAGTAGCTAGAAGTTAGCAGATGTGGGATGTGAAGAAGGTTGTCTCCCTCCCCTGTTACCTGCTGAGCTACAGTATTATTCCAGTCCTGTTATAAGATGTCAAAGCCTGTTAAAGACAAACCTCAGGGTGGATGCTAGATGGATGACAGACTTTTAGGTAAAACAGTAGAACAACCTCAATCCGTCCAATCTGCAGGGCCACCAAGGCTTGTCGAAACAAATCGAATCTACATAAACAGAAGGTAAATGGGGCTTTCTGGAGCATGTTCCTTGCCAGCGAGTCCAGTAGCCAGGCTGGCTGGCAGGCGGGCTGGCAGGCGGGCGGGCAGTCCCATTGCTGGGGTCAGAGAGAGGTGAGGGGAATGAAAGCTATGTTCTCTCATGCATGTTATAGATGGAAATGCACAAAAAGGAATCCCCATGCTGCCCAGCGTGATCTGATTGTGGCTTCGCTTTAACCCAGCCTCGATTGTTTGCTCTGCGGAGGGGTTAATGCATGGTTAGGCCAGGCAATTGTTCCTGGGTTGCAGGGCTGTTTTTGCTAGATCTTACTGGATTGGTCAGTTTTTTTTCTGTAAAGTCAGCATCTTTCTGATAATAACTTACAGACCCCATACAGAGCAAAACCTACTAATGATTCAGGGTGTTCCCACATTCTGAGTGTGTCTTGTCTCATCCCAGAAGGTAATTGAGACAGAACTTGCACTTGTGGAATGGTTATGTATTCCTCTAACCACGTCGGTTTGCCCTGACAGCCTGGCAGCCTTGTAATAGTCCAATCCCTGTGTGTATGGAGCAGCGGGAGGCCTGAGACATTTGTGGGACTGACTCATGGGCCGGGCTTAAAAGCGCTCCCTCTTTTGCCTCCATTTGAACAGAGCTGGGGGAAGTTTTAGTGCCCAGACAGTCTTTCCTAAATGCATATGACCAGGCCAGTTTGCCTATTCCCCCAGCTCTGTTCACAAACTGGCCTGGTCATATGCATTTAGGAAAGACTGTCTGGGCACTAAAACTGCAGCCTCCATCTTTACTCATTATCTCATCTCATCTCAGCTCATCCCATCTCTCTCTCTCTCTCTCTCTTTATGTCTCGTATGCTCACCCACTTCTTCTGTTCTTCTTGCAAAGGCCTGACCACTCCCATCATTGCAGAGGAGCAGAAGTTGCTTTTTGTAAAGCTTTACAACACTTATCCTTTCACTAACAGTTATTTCATTATGAAAAGAAAGAGGCAGAGCATGAGAAATCATTCGCCCATCCAATGCAGGGAGCAAAGCGGTAAAAGGTTCCCTAACTGCTGCTGTTTCAAGCCAGTTACTATAACAGTATCCTTGCTATTCTGGGAGCTGGACCGAGTTCCTCTACCATTCCCAGCAGTTTAACACTGCCACATTGGACAGCACACTGCCACAACCAGCAGCAGAAAGCGGCAGCAGTGGCCATCCTGTGGTCTAGCCTTCTGGGTCAGGAGGTGTCCAGGCACCGGCCAATTGGCAGTCCCCAAGACGGTGATGAATGCCTATGAGCTCACTGGGAGACGCCAAATTTTTCATCATTAATCCGGGCCATTATGAGACTGTTTCCTCTGCCATTGATCCCTGCTCTTGTCTCCATGCCCACTCCAGGACAGCTGACGCAGCCCCTCAGGGGTTGGGGGGGGGGGGGTCTGGGTTACAGTCCAGGTCATTGGTTATCAAGGGACAGGGACAAGGTTCAGATCAAGGCCTTGCGATGGATTGGGGAAGCCGGAAGGTTCATTCGTGCACAGATGTTGCATGCTGGCGTACTTTACTTGTGTCTGTTGCATTTATTTTTTTTACATTTATCTACTTGTTTGCTGAATGAATGTTGTCTTTCATCATGCTCGCATATAAAGCGAAAGTGAAAAACTGCTGTTGTTGCCTGTCCTTACTAGATCGTTGGTCAGTTTGAGTGCCAGGGTAGTTCCTACAGAGAGAGTGTGAGTGTGAGTGTGTAGGCACTCTGTGGACTCGGAGTTATCTACTGAGTCAACACTCACTGGTGTCTTGTTGTCTTGTTTTCATTCCCTGTACTCTCAGCCAGTCTCTTCGCTCCCCATGCTGAACTATTTTCGATTGCACTGCTTGTTCAGTGCCAACAGGAATAATACGTGTTACACCTCTGCTGGGAGTGCTGAAGATCTCGGCCCATTTTCTCTCTTGCTCTCTTCCTTTCTATCTATCGCACTCTCTCTCTCTCTCTCCCTCACTCACGGACACACAAATGATATCGAATAAAGCAGAGGAAAGTCTGTCGACTGTGAAATTGCTGATCATGAGGGCCTTTATTTCTCTGTTCGCCGAAGGAACCGAGGGATTTTGAGGAGAGCGAGGGAAGAGAGGGCAAAAAGAGAGGGATTTCGTTCCTCTGTGTGCGAGTCCACCACCTGCCAATCTTCTTCTCTACGTATTCATGCGCTGCTCCACTGCTGCTGCGGCGTGGATTAGTGTGGGTGGAGGATTCTCCATGCACTGTGGGGGATAGAGTGGCTCCAGCCGTGCTGACTCAGAGCCGTGTTTGAACCTGTAAAGCTTTAGTCCATCATATGGAGCTGCTAAAAGAGCAAGATATACCTGGATCAGGTAAATGATCAACACTCAAATAGACAAGCAGGCTGAATGCTTTCTCTCAGCTCCAGCTATGGTTGTTTGGAGAATCTGTCTCTTAGGTTTTTGGTTGCCTACTACCTGTATTACCAATTAGACATTCATCAGAGGGTCATAGTAGCATAGTAGCATCCATTGGGAATGGTATCCAATCTTAATATTGGGTCAATGCATCAAAGAGGCAATATTTATCAAGACGTCCAGAGTGTATCCGAGGTAGGTAAGGGTTAAAAGAACCAATTTTCGAAAGTAGAAGGCCAGCAAGTCTTTCCATCTTTCCAGCCTTAACACAGTGCTGTACCTGTAGTGCAGGTGTTTATTTGAAGGCATGGATGCGCATGTCCATGTTTGTGTGACCGTGCACGGTTGTGCTTCGGCGTGTGCCGGTCAGCTGGATGGTGTAATTACCCGGATCAGTAAGCATGAAGGTGGGACCGTGCTCTACTGTCAGAGGTGGGTCATGGCCAGCAGCTGGCGATCTAATCCCCCCTATCAACAGCTGTGTAATCACAAACCTGTAGTCCGGCCAGACCGGCCCCTCTCACCTGCCTGCCAACACTGAGATAATACAGGTCCACCGACTCCAACTCCCAGGATCCTCTGCTGCATCTGCAGGTGCTTCTTGAATAGACAGAGCTCTGCGCTATAATTAGAGCAGGTTGTCTCTGCGTATGAATGGACAGCTGTTGTTGGAACAGTTGCGGCGTGCGTCCAGGTGAGCAGACCGGCTTTAAATAGTCGTCTCTTGCCTTTGGCAGCGCCAGGATTTCTTCTCTTTTTGTCGCTGTGAGACAGTCGTCACGGATGAGCCTGGTGGGCTTCCTGGGCTGTGGTTAAATGAAGACATTAATGGGGCTGGTGGTCCTGTCTCGGAGTTATAACTCCACTGTTTCCCTAATGGAAAAAAATTAAATTATCAGCTAATTTGTGCAGATGTCTCTGGTGGCAGGAATTCACATGTTGTGTCAGTTTCTATTAGATGGAGCACTCTCCTGGTTTTATGGCCTTTGTAATGCCGGCACTCTGAACAGATTGAACAGATTGAGAATGTTGCACTTTCATATTGGTATACTGTGGTATACCACAACTAAAGTCATAGTGGTATATTGTTAATGTCTTTGTCTTTTCCAGAATAAAAATACCTACTTACCTTTCAATAGAAAGTCAGTTTAAAAAATAAGAATTTAATCCCAGGAAATTTTAAAACATTATGTAGACCTGCCAAAAGAATGGTTCAAAGACTTTGCACTGGCCAGGTGTGGCTAGAGGCATATAAAGACCCACCCCCAGCTTCCAGTCCTTTTGGATGAGATGAGTTGGGAGTTGGGGATGAGGTCGGTCTGACGCGACTAACTAACTTGGCTCTTGTCTCTGAATGCAATTGAATCATCCTAGGAGAGACAGTCATTCTGACAATAGCAGGATTTGTTCTTACCAAAAAAATACCATTGATTTAAGGGTAAGAGACACTTAACAGGCATGTTTCCAAATACTATTGTATGTTCAAATGTGAAAGTTGTTAAATAAAGTTTCTTATTCAGTAGTAAACTGTATGTTTACAGGACATACTCATATGAAAATAGCAGGATATTCTGATAAGTTATATATACTAACCTTTACAGTGGAACTATATTCTAAGATATACGTTACTAAACAGAAGCTGTAGGCATTTAAGAAAACCGTTTAAAAGTTTATGGAAATGAGTTTATGAATGCAAAAAAAAAAAAAAACACTTTCTAACATTCGAATAAATTTACATTTATTTATTTTTTCCCTTCTCCTTACCAGCCCCTCAGACATCTCTCAGATCTCAGTGCAGGCAGTGGCTGCTCTTTTTAATTATTATTATTTCTTTTATTTCTTTCTTCACCAAATCAGCATTCAATTAACCGGGAGTCGGTGTTTCACAGAGCTGAATGCTGTGAGTGACGCTATTCAATACGATGAATATCACAAAGATAATTTCCCTCTGTTCAGTAAGATTAGCCTTGTCCTGTTTCCTTTTAACGAATGTCCCGCATTAATTCCTCTCAATACGAATCCAATTCAGATTGTATTTAAGCGTGACTCCTCTCTATAGTCTATATGCACTGTGGCCAAGATATGAACCGTAGGCATGGTAGACATTCTTTACGTAGATGCGATAGGGGTGTCATCCGAATGTGACTGCGAAGAGGAGAAGAGGGGAGAAGAAAAAAACAATGCTGTTTGATTGGCTGTCGGGGTGGGTGAAAGAAGATTGATTTCCATTTACCCCCCATTAAGAGTCAGACATCTGGCATGTTGTGTGCGTAGCGGGCTTAACTACTGCTTTAATATGCAGCGGCTCTGTCGGCTCCAGCCTGTCAGAATAACTTCAGTGCTTTTTTTCTCATTCGGAGAGGGAGAAGCATGTGCCTTCTTTCTGACAGACGAATAGATGGAAATCAAGCTGCTTCATATGCTCGACCCTTTTTCTGATTGTTTATACTCCATGGTAATTGTGGTCTCGTCTCGTCTTTTCGTGGGTGTGTGTTTATTAGATTTTATTTTATATATTTTTTCTTTTATGTAGGTGTATATGGGTAGAGTAAGGGTGCATATACATATATATATATGTGTGTATTTCATGGGTCGTGGCACAGGGCTGCACCGTGTCATGTTGTTGTCTGTCTGTTTTTTTTTTTTTTGTGTCAGGAGCTGCAGGCCAAGCTCTGAGACGTGGAGGAGGAAGCACATGAAAAATACATGATAATCATGCTGCACACACAGTGTACACACAAAGGACTAATTGGGGAAAGGGTTCTTCCCCCAGTGCTCCCAGTGTTTGTGTGCTGGAGCAGCGTGTAAGCTCCGGGCCCTGGCTTTTTCTGGACCGTTGGCACAATGCGACTCCATTACAAGCCCCTTTTGTTTTATCTTATTTACTCAGTCCCGGCTTTTTGCGCCATGCTGTGCCAGAGCCACTAACAGCACTAACAGCGTTCAACAAAACAAAAGCTGCAGCAGCAGCAGCAACTGTTTGCGTTGCTGAGGGCAGAGGGATTGTCCGCTCGATTTGTTGTGATTGCGTGAGTGTACCCGGCGCTGTGGAATTATGGCCAAAATAGAGAATAATGCCGTTAGGATTTGGAGCTTGAGCTCGTATTGTGTTTGTTTTGTGCCACAGGCGGTGTGATGGAGTGAGTGTGAATTGGTGGAAAGAAGGAAAGACGGCGCTCCTCAACGCTCGCCGATGCTCTCCTCCTCCATCCCATCACTCCTCCATCCATTAAACCTGGCCAAGCCCAGACGGCCGTCCCTGCGCCGACTGATTATAAAACAATGCCTTATCAGAGACACATTCGCTCACCATAAATCAATTAGAGGCAGTGGGCACGCTGCAGCGAATGCAAAACTGTTACCGTAGCGCATCCCCTCCCTCCACCCTCAACTTCAGCTCCTTCAGACAACAGCCAAATTAATAGCAGTAAGTGGATAAAGCCCTGGGTCATAGCAGCAGCATCCAAATGTAATTTCTGTGTTAGGCTTAAAGTGCAGCTGGAAGGGGGCTGTTATCCCCTCCAAATGCCCAACCAAAAGAAAGGAAAAGAAAACGCTGCCTAATTGGCACTGGAAACAAATCAAAAAACGCGCCACACCAAAAACGGCACAGTTTGCCACAGTCTCCCAACTGTCTGCTCGCGGAAGGGCGGTGTGGGTGCGGCTCTGCCGGAGACAAAAAAGAATACAAAAGGAGCTGGAGTCTGGTGATGAATTGTCTCAAAGGAAATCGTGTTGTTAAAAGGCCTGGATATTGCTGATAACTCTCACATTTCACCGCTGCCCAGCTTTGCTTTCCCCGTGGAGTAAACTGGGAGGCTGCATTGTGGTGAAGCTTTTGTTTTTTCTGGGATTACAGTCTGTACTTTAAGAAGAATAGAGGTTTCCTAAAAGGTTCTCAAAAAGTTCAATTCTATTCCCAGAATTTGCCCTCTAAGGCCCACTTATAACAGTTCTCTTTGAACCGTGATTCATTTTTCCTTTACCATTTTCCAATATTCTTTTTAACAGGCTTGTTTCTTTTACTATATCTTTAATATGTGATCATGCACTGACATGCCAAACATAATGGAATATATGATTTGGTTTTGCGATTTCTGCCAGTTGCTGCCGGTCACAATCATTACGACCCACTGCAGTGTTCACTCAATGTGGGTGGCAATACCTTTCCTCTACAAAGTACAGTAGTACAGTATTCCTGGGACAAATTTGATACTGTGGTTTAAGGAATGTTAAATATTTGTTCAAAAAGCAGTGAAAGATGCAACACACCTTATAACTTCATCTTAAATCGGTGGCGCCAAACTTCGGCAGGCTGAATCGATTGTTTTATAGATATATGTTGTTGTCCTAGCATCAGAAAAACAGTTGATTTTTTTCCTTACATATACTTTTTTAATACAAATCTCTTTCATCGTAGGTTTGTCCAACTTTAAAAATGGTTTGTCACCCTCACATTTCACATTTTACATTTCAACTTACATCCTTTGGCATGTTTTTTAGAGAACCTTATTTTGAAGTCTGTGGGTGTCCAATTTTCATAAGTAGCCATGATCTCTAGTGAGTAGAGTCTCGTCCTCCATTTGCCCCCTTGGTCTTGGCGTTTGATTAAGTGTCATTGTGATCCAGGGTGGGGGGTCCTTGGACTGCCTGGTGCTGGCGTCCTTCAAAGACTTGATGTCATGGTTTATAACCTGTCATAAATTGCACTGAAGGATGGCCCTGATGCTCAAATGAGCTTTTTTGTCGCTTCGTACCATTGTGTGCGAGTGTTTTTTTTCCCAACCTTTTGAGATTAAGGCTTGGCCATCTCAAGGTCAATGGCAGGCTGAGGCTGTTGGCCCTTCAGTGTTGTTCCGTTCGTCCTCTCACCGTGCTCTCCTCTTCATCTCCGCACTTTATTTTCCTGCCTCTTTAGAGCTCGTGCACTCTGCTGGAAGTGCTTGTCTGTGCACTGCCCCCATACTTGTGTCATCAGCTCCTTGGGGAGTTGGCGCTGCCTGTAGCATTGGCGTGGAAAAGAAGCCAAAGCATCGCTTCTCTCTGGCAATGTCAAGAGAGGAGAGGGAACAAGAGAGAGAGAGGAAAAAAAAACAGAAAGAGAAAAAAGAGAGAATGCTCCAGAAGCATTCATGCTCTTTCCCCCCATGGGCTCACCATCACCAACCCCCTTTGCCTAATGACTTTTGCATGCTGTCGAGCATGCTCTGTCTGGTCAAACGCATAGGATGAATGATGGAGGGGAAAGGTTAAAGCAGCTCCAACCTCTCGCCTCTTTATGTCGCTGGGTATGATATAGAATTTGGGAGGTGTGTGCGGAGGGTTGGTATGGGAATGGAGACACGATGCCCTGTAGGAGATGGGGTCAGCTAATCCGCAGGCCCGCTACACGAACACTCAGGCACGCTCGGCTGCCTTTCAATAAATAAAAAATGGAGAGGCTGCTTGGCAAATGTAATATTAACCCGTACCTGTCCCTGGAGATGGAGGAGGAGCCAGGTCTTGTTCTGAAGTAGAATGAAAAGAAGAGGCAGAGGCCAAGGCAAAAGCAAAGGCCGATTTAGCTAATCCAGTGCTTCCCAGTGTTGTTTCCATATGGGTAGTCATATATTCTCAAAATATGTAATTGGTTAGTTGCCTTGTATGGGGCTAATATAGTGGCAAATGCTGCTGTGGTGGTTTTAGGTGGGAGGTAAACACTGCAGGCAACTTTTTGCTGTATTACAGTAAGCCTCAGCCTCAGGCAGTCACAGAATACACACATTGTCTGGTGTGAACTTCACTTCAAATTCACCACAGCTCTCAGAATCTTGTCTCTTGGTGAATGACAAATTTAAGCAGGCAAGTTTGTTTATGTTGTAGACATTTTATTTTTTATTTTGCATGTCAGTCCAAAAAACCTTTTAAATTGAAATCTTTGCAGTTCCTGAAACTTACTTGTTGCCTGGTTTGTCTAACAAGACTGTATTTCAGCTGAGTTGCACTAAGATTGCAGCAAAACTGCTTTTTTTTTCATTTTGGTTATATTTCCATGCTAACCAAGTTCTTTGACTGTCAGAGCTGTGCATTTGTTTTTCACACAGGCAGTTAAATTATTTTATTTCTAATTTCTTTTCCCATTTTCTTCACAAATTTACATGGCCAATTACTCAAACCATTCGTGAGTACTCCCCCTATCACTAATGATGCCCCAACACCAGGAGGGTGAAGACTAGCGCATGCCTCCTCCAATACATGTAAAGTCAAAAAGAGCCAATGCTTCTTTTCCAACTGCTGCTGATGCAGCATTACTGAGTAGCATCACAGCACACTCGGAGGAAAGCGCAGCGACTCTGGTTTCAATACATCAGCTCACAGACGTCTTGTGCTGCGGACATCACCCTTTGGAGAGACCCAGAGAGATCAAGGCCAATTGTACTCTCTCAGGGCTCCGGTAGCCGATGGCAAGCTACATAAACAGGATTCGAACCGGCGATCCACTGATTCACATCATAGGGATTAGGGAAAAAATAGATAGTCCCATACACCTAGCACCCACTATTGGGCAAACTACTTGATAATTACTTCGATAAATTATGTTGCCTTGCCATGAGCATGCTGGCCAGTGTTCAGCCAAACTCACAACCTATAAAGTTTTGTGTATTCCCAAGAAATTCATGTGAGGTCAATAATTTGCTTGAATTTTCCACATTTATTACCTCTTCTGTAACCCTGTTTACAACTTTTATTACCACTTCTATATTTAGGTCCCTTGAGTATCTATCACACCTGATGCAACCAGCAACCAGCAAATCAAGCCTGTCCCCAAGTTAAAATGTATGCGATACAGCAGATCAAACACCCGGGACCACTAAGCTGTTGAATACACACATATGGGGTGTTTGAGCTCAAAGCAAAACATAACCTTTGTGGGAGCCCCTCCCCAGGGGACCCCAAGAGGTCGGAGAGTGGAGGCATCCCATTTGAACCTGTAGGCGTGTATTGCATCTCATTCCTCAAGCATTTACACCTCACGTCCAGTACAGGTCTGGAATCAAAACAGCCGTGTTCACGGTGCGAGCGTATTTGGGGATGTGGGGGTTGAGGTGCGACACTACCCTCCACCCCTCTCTCAACCGTTTAATGAGACAAAATTCAGTAACGGCAGCTGAAATATTTCGTAGTCAAGCATTGCTCTGGACCAACTAGTACCACTCCATGAGTTTGCCAGCTGGAATTCGCATTCGTTTTCTAATTACGAGATTACAGGATCTGCTCGGAGAAACTCGGGGAACATTGTTAATGTCTGCCTCCAAACGTTTAGAGGCTTAAGAACTGAGACAAAGGGAAAGGAGAGGGGTTCAAGGCTTTATCTCCAACATTCATTACTGCTTCGTTAATGGAACAGTGTTGTGAAAAGAATGGTAATTATTGCTCAGCTTGCTTGTACTGCAGAGACTTTAACCAGACAGTTTAATGAGAATATGTGTTCGGCTGTTTTTCTTTCTTACTTTCTATCTATCTCTCCTTCTTTTTCTTGTCCTGTTTTTTTAAATTAACTCCAGCTGTATCAAGATTTGAAATCTCATTAAAGAAAAGTCAGCCTCCTGTTTTGATCTTCAGGTAGCAAACAGCTTTACTTTTAGTTTTAATTTCCTTCAAATATACTGTAGATATACAAGATACCACAACTTTGAATGGAACCAATAACAATTTGGTACTAAAGACCATTTTAATCTAATTGTTTAGGGCATCCACTCCCTAAGGACAGGTACTTACAAATTACACCTAAAGAGGAGATTCTAAATGGAGCTCCACAGTTATTGATAAGCTCTTTTCTGCAGTATGCTTCTCAGCATTTGGACACTCCACTCTGTAACTTTACTGGTTGGACACTTTGTGGCTGAGTTGCTTGGTTTCTAAACTTTTACACTTTTTAATATCACTCACAGCTGATGGTGGAACGTGTAGGAGGGAAAAATTCAGTGTGTTTTTTTAGAACTATACAATTTTTTTTCTGTAATGTTTTTTTTTAAAGCAGACAGCCTGGCTAGGTGCTTAATTTTAAACCCTTTTTATCAACATGACTGAAATAAACACCTGAGTGTAATGATTTAAGGTTGTGTCCAGTAGGGGTTTCAAATCTCTTAGTGTCTGGCGAGTTGATTCGATTTGATTCAAATTTTTTGGGTCACGATTCGATTCCGGAACATTTTTCGATTCAAATGGTCTTTAAACTTTGTTCCAATTATGGGATTGAGAAGTGATAAAATGACAGTTTAAACGAATAAAACATTTATTTAAAACAATTATTTTAGGTTCCTTATTTTATTAAATCTTTTTACAACATTTTATATTTTAATTTTTGTAAATCTTTAAAACGTTACCTTAAAAAAAATAAAACACAGACGTCATTGTCTTTTTACCATATTGCATCAAGGCCAAATTTTTACAACTTTTAAAACCTTAAATTATTAAATTATTAAACATAAAACTGGGTGCATGAGTCACATGTAAGTTCTAGTCTAAAGGCATTAGTCTATTATCGCTAAAAAAAAGCTACGTGAAGGTAGTGGGAAGTTTTTTTTCGGAAGTGGAAAAACCTAAGCGCATTTTTAAATCGATTTCGGGGCATTTTGAATTGCCAGGACTAGGAATCACGATTCTTTAAAGAACCATTTTTTTAGCACCTTTAGTGTCTGGATATTTTTGTCCACACTGTACAGCAAGTATAAGAAAGAAGGTGACCTGGGATAGGAAAAGACGTTCACAGTGTCTTCCTACGACACGCCATGACTTACTTCTTCACTTGCTTCACTGCAGTCCTGTCTGTGACCCTCAGTTACAGGAGAGACAGAGGAGTGTAAATGTAACGGATGGGTTTAGAAGGTCAGCAGGTGCAGGGAGAGGGTGAATGGCCTGCTCCATCACTCTGCTCTCATTTCCTGTAGCCATGGGCTGCTTCCTCTGACAGAGGCTGAGGGTCTGAGGGTGGTGGTGTTGGCCTGTGTTTAACACTGCCCTAGATTTGCAGTAGACTGCATGGATAGACCCTTCTCCTCCATGCAGTATTTATACGCCTATACCTCCGGGTCAGAATTATGAGCAAACCCTGAAGCCACTAAATATTTTAGATTTAAAGGAGTGGGCAGTGTTTTATTGTTAAAAATTGGGACACTTGCACATGTGCCTGGATACCTTTGTGTGTAATAAAATATAGATTTGGACCAATTACAGAGAGTCTGTAAACAACAACAGCAAGCAGGATCCGTCTCAAGTGATGATGCCACACGGTGTTTGACTATGCCAATATTTTTATGATGTTCTATCATTGCAATAATATATTATACATATATTTTAGAGCATTTCTATTGGTTCTTTTATTATGAAATTTGGTTGGAAAGTAAATAACATCTGACAAATTTAATTTATGTTAGAAAGTGAAAAGTGCCAATAGTGGGAATGCAGATTTTTTATTTATTTATTTTTTGTGTGTGTGTGTGTGAAACACTTCATATATCACTCTAAAAAAGTCTTTATTTCATCACTATTGACCAGGCTTTGAGAGTCAGGCTAGCAGCATTAGCGACACGCTGGTTAGCATTGGGCTAGCGACATTAGCAGCGCTGTTGACCAGGCTTAGAGAGTCGTGCTAGCAGCACTAGCTATTTAGCACTTTCTACAATGTTATTCTCAATACTACTGCTTTAACAGCTAAAGTTAATTTAAACTGAAAGCAGTTTTATTACATACAGCTTGCAGCTACATTATCCTACCATTTAGACTATATAGCAAAAATGTACCACATTTACCACATGTTTATAAGCCATTCATGCTGCCATATAGTGTTTTAATGTTTGGAAAAGCCAGCCAGCTAGCTAAGCTAGCTAGCTAGCATTAGCTAGATTAGCTAATAGTGGCTAAAACCTGAACTTATCTTTGCTTTTAGTAATACAGTATTCTATGCAGTTGCTGTATCATTTGAACAAAACTTCTTTTGATAATTGACATTCCTCTTCAGCCCATTTTTCTACGTAGTTCATGGTAAAACAATTTGTGTTAAAAATGGCGGCCGTGTAAAAAAGAGCCTATGCCACATTCCGTCCTAAAAGCACATGATTGTTTTGTCTTGTCTTGTCTTGTCTTTTTAATAGGCTAGTGCTATTCTATAGGCAAAACTTCTCTACAGGCACTAGACAAGCTGGGAGTGTGTGCATTTTTGCACGTCTGTGTCAGCCGTGAGTGCAGCATAATGTGGCTGAATGCATTCATTAGAAGGGATGTTCACAAACATATGGACCTACAGTATAGTGTATGCAAGATATATTTTGGGTGATATTTATGATGTTATATTTTTGTCACATTACCCACCCATAATTAGAAGAGTCATGTATCAGTTCAGATAAATATGTGCTTTCTGTGTTTATTCAGACATAAATCTCTGGAATTACAGCCGTGTACAGCGGCAGCCTATAGCCGTGCCTCCTGTAAAAATAGCAGAGCTGTTTATGTTGGAAAGAGAGACAGCCAGACAGAGAAAGAGACAGAGAGATGGACTCTGAGGAAAAAAGTGTGTTGTGGAGACATGTATGTGGTCCCAGAGGAGAAGAACACTGCACACACACACAAGGTGTAAAGAGCAGGTGGACTCAGAGCTGTAGAGCCCAGTGTTTCTGTATCTAAACCACAGCAGCTCTTTACTTTTTACTTTACTCCTTCTCTTCTGTAGTTATGGGTGAATACAGCTTTGCTGTTCATTTATTCATGTCACTTTTCTGCAGACACTTCAGGTGAGTGTGTGTTTGTGTGTGTGTATTGTTTCTCTGTGTGTGTGTGTGTGTGTGTGTATTGTTTCTGTGTGTGTGTGTGAGGAGATGACAGGAAGAAAGAAATAACAAGCCACCATAATTGACTCCCTCCAAATTGCACGCGGCCCTGAAATAGATCTGACATGTTTTCCGATTGTGCGCATCTAAAGCGCAGACTCTGCAGAAAACAGTGGCAGCTTTTAGCCTGCAGATCAAACACATGCTGTAATGATAACTAACTAGACTAGTGTGTGGTGAAAACAATATTTTAAGGGCTCCATATCCCAAGTTTTGTACTGCATTTGTTGGTTCTATGAGGTCTGCTTAAGGTTAATATGTGCTATTATGCACATAGAAAAAAAGAAAAGAAAAAAAAAACATTTGGAATTGCATTTGTGCAATTTCCAAGTTTCTCTTCATCTGTTAGAATTGATTAAGGTTCTTTTTCTTACTGTACATTTAAAACTAATACGTGTAAATCTAGGGCCTTATAAAATAAGTTTCATATTGTTTCATTTCGTTTTCCAATGTTTTCCAATCTACTAGTCACCAACTAGAATGCTATAAGCAATAGCACAGTAAAATCACATCCCTGCATCGATATATCTATAGTTTAATTTACCAGTTTCTCCTCAAGAGGCAAGAAGTAGCATTTATCATAGCTTTGGTGCACACCATTTGAAAATGAGTGCAATACACCCGCAATGAACAAGCACACGACACACTACAGTAATAATTCTTGTTAAACACATGCACAGTAAGGTCTGCACCCATGTGTCAAAAATGGTGTCCACAAACTACTAAAAATGCTATATATGATTTGTACTGTATATGTGAGTTTTAAGAGTACAACTGTTGTTAAATAGATTTTGCTGTTTAAAAAAATTAAATAAATGCCTGGATCTCAGTGCGTTTTCTATTGATGAAAGATTTAATTTAATCTCACAGGTCTCTGCTGAGTTAAATGATGAAATCCAGTGCAATGCTGAAACCGAGCCAACTCAGGCCTCGGAAGCTAAAGTAGTTTCATCCTCACTGCTTAATTCCACGTAGCTAAAATGCCTCTAGTGTCCAGTTTTACAACCCAGTCAGCATTTTCAGCGCCGCTCACTGCTGACCCAAATCTAATATCACACCCACAGCCTAAGAGCCTCACTTGTATTATCCAATAACTGCTTTTGTGAACTCTGCGTATCTCTGTGTACGTGTGCGTCTGTGTGTGTGTTGGAGATTAAGCATGCCTCGGTGACTAGCGTTTTCTAAAGAGCAGAGTTGTGACATTTAAAAGTCATTTATTTAACCGTTTGAGTTCAGAACGGGGAGCGGTGGGGTCCCCTGACTGCAGGAGTTCAGTCCTTAACTGTAGCCTAGAACCTCCAACCCAAACCCCCCACGACAACCAACCCCCCCACCCATCTTCCGTTTCTTCCGCTCCCCCTCTTCCATCTCAGACAGATATATTCTGCCTGACTGAACTTCTGACAGCAAAGAGCCCAACGCAGGGTTAGCCAAGGTCACGAGAGAGAGAGAGAGAGAGAGAGAGAGAGAGAGCAGAATGAATGAGATATAGTAATATGAGAAGAAGAGAGAGAAATAGGGAAATAAGAGAAGAAGGGATGATTATAGAAAAAGAGATAGGAGCAGAATTTCAGACTGAGAGAAGAGAAACAGAGGATGAGAGAAGCAGGGTAGGAGATAGGAGAGACAGGTAGAGAATAGAAGAAGAAAGAGAGGAAGAGAGAAAGATAGCGGAGAGAAATCACCTGCAAAAAAGGTCTACAAAGAGAAATAGGAAATAGATGGGTTGCAGAGAGAGAGATTCTTATATAGTGAGAATAGAGTGATTAAGGAAAAGAATGTTAAATGTATAGAAATAAAGAAAGGTAGAATGACAAAACAAGTAATAGAAAAGAGAATAGAAATAGAAAGTAATAGTAATAGAAAGAGAAAAGAGAGAGTTAAATAAAACAAAATGAATAAGACAAGATGGGGAGAGAAGGAAAACTGAAATTAAAAGAGGGAAAGGTATAAAGAGAGAAAAATGAATGGTAAATAAGAACAAGTGAGCAAGCAAGCATGAGAGAGAACGATGGGAAGAGTAAGAAAGCGATTGTGACAGAGAGAGAATTACAGAGATTACATTGACAGTAGGGCTGCAACGATTAGTCAATATAATTGACAATGTCGATTAAATAAATGCATCGACTACAAATTTCATTGTCGACTAATCGTTAATTTTTTGCACTACTGCATTACACAAAGTGCTGGGGACAGAAGCGCAGTGGGTGATGGGTAAATGGCTCAATCACACAGGTTACACTCAACTTAGTCTGTGTCTCTAAAAGTGCCCAAACAGAACAGATTACATATTTACTCACTAAATACCAGTACTTTCAACGTTTAAACAACATATAGACATTTACATGTCTTTAAAGTCTCATGTTTAACTGTTTCTAAATGTTTTAGAGATGGAGGACATAGCAAAAATAATCGTTGACTGGTCAACTAATCGACTAATCGAAAAAATAATCCTCAGATTAGTTGACTACCAAAAAAATTATTAGTTGCAGCTCTAAGTGACAGTGATGGGAAGATGGAAAAAGAAAGATGGGGATGACAGATACAGTGAAAGGAAAGAGGAAAAGGGAAAGAGAAGTGAGAAAGAGAAGGTGCTAGAGAGACATAATCAAGTAAAGGAGAGAAACGAGTGCATAGAGACACTTAGATGTAGTGTATATGAAAAGTGAAGCAGGGCTCGGTATCACTGATGTCTTAACTTAATTGACACAGTGGCTTACATTAAGACAGCAGCACTCAGTGTTTAATCTCTGAGCCAACAGCTCTCTCTCTCTCTCTCTCTCTCTCTCTCTCTCTCTCTCTCTCACACACACACTCTTTCCTGCATCTGCTTCGGTGTACCTGCTCTGCTGCTGCTGCTGCTGCTAATCTGCTGGGATTTAATGGCACGCTCCAGCCGCGGCTGGCTGTCCTGAAGCAGCGAGCGGCTCGTAAAGCTCTGATTAAGACGAGGGCTTTCCGAGGCTTAGCCAGATTACACTGAGTGTAATAGAGGAGGAGGCAGCCCACACACACTTATTACACACAGCCCATATGTTTGTCCAAACCAGCAGCATCTACTCTTATCTGATTACCGTCCCTCCACCTTTCAGCTGGCCTGCCGCCGCTGGTTGAAGGGGGTGGGGGGGTGTGAGGGTCAGTGATAGTGGCGCTGGCCGCTGTCTCTTTACGTATTCATTCATCACTGGCCTCCTCGCTCGCTCGCTCTGTCATCTTCTGTCCCCACACCCCGCTCAACCGGGTCACTGCAGAGACGAGGAGGGGTCAACACACACAACCACACCCTCCAAATACACACAAACACACACACAGATCAGACTCATTTCACTTGCTGTGACTGGACTGCCAATATTGAATGAAAGAGAGGGAGACAGGGGGGATAGGGGGATGAACATGATAGAGATATATATTGTAATAGAGAAGAGCAAAAATGTTGAGAAAGAGAGAGAGAGAGAGAGAGAGAGAGAGAGAGGGAGAGAGCAGAATGATTGAGATTTAATAGTAATAGGAAAAGAAGAGAGGGAGATAGAAGAGTGCAAGACTGAAAGAAGAGAAGCAGCAGATGAGAGAGGTTTAGGTAGATAGGAGAGAGGTATAGAAAGAAAAGGGTAAAGTCAGAAAGGACAAGAAAGATCTGGGGGGCAGGAGAAAGGGAGACAGAAAAACAGGTGAAAGATCTTAAAAAGAGAAATAGGAAGAAAGAGAGAGAGAGAGAGAGAGAGAGAGAGAAAGAGAGAGATAAAGAGCAAGAAAGATCTAAAAAGAGAAATAAATAGGTTGGAGAGAGAGATTTTCATATACTGAGAATAGAGTGAATAAGGAAAATAAGGATGTGGGATGCATAGAGAGAAAGGCAGAGTGTAGATTGATAATAGGGTATCACTTTAAAATAAGACTACCTCTATAAAGGGTTTATAAATGGTTTACAATTAGTTTATCAATGGTCAATAATTACGTTGTAAATGCCTTAAAAATTAATAATCAGTTATAACACATACGTAGAAAGGGCAACAATGACCTGTTGTTTGCCAGATAGTGAACCCACAGCCGTCTATATTGTTATTTCTACGTATATGTTATAACTGATTATTAATGATTTTTAAGGCATTTACAACCTAATTAGTAACCATTA
Organism: Astyanax mexicanus; assembly: GCF_023375975.1. NCBI lineage: Eukaryota > Metazoa > Chordata > Actinopteri > Characiformes > Acestrorhamphidae > Astyanax > Astyanax mexicanus. The sequence continues at coordinate 28,031,093 of NC_064425.1, read as the reverse complement.
ATAAACTAATTGTAAACCATTTATAAACCCTTTATAAAGGTAGTCTTATTTTAAAGTGGTACCGATAAAAGTAGTAGCCAATACTGAAAAGGAAAAGAAAAGAAAATAATGTGACAAAAAGGAGGGAGTGCATAAGAAAAGGAGGAGAGACAGTGAAATGAGAGAAATGGCAAATATAAAATAGAATGATTGAAGAAAAAAAAATGATACAAAGATTAAGAGAGTGAGATAAAAAGATGTGAAAGTGTGAGAAGGAGAAAAATAGAGATAGAAAGAGAGAACAAGAAGAAATAAAGCGAGGTAGGAAAAGAGAAGAGAGAAGAATAGGATGTGATAAATGGAGGCGAGAGAGACGGAAAGAGAAAAACAAGCGAGAGAGCTGTATAAAAAGAGAGACAGTGAGAAAGAGAGAGAGGTAGAGGTAGAGAGAGAGTGTGTTATTGAAGGTTAATATGTAGATAATGCCATTAGAGCAGTGCTGCTCTCGGAGCTCATTGAGTAAGTGCCTGAGGCTGTTAGACACACACACACACACACACACACACACAGTTCGGCGCTGACAGATTCTGTCCTGAGCTCATGTACTGCCCACTGTCTGAGCAGCAGCAGCCTTTCAGCACATCGGCTTTACATGTGTGTTTACTTGTGTGTGTACTTGTGTGTATGGGTGCATATGCTGTTTCACACGCAAGGTGAGAACACTGTAAAGCCAGAAGACATATACTATATACTATATATATTATAAATATAAAAATTAAGTAAAAAAAAATGAATATCTCAGCTGAAATATTCATTTTTTTACTTTATTTTTGTATTTATAATACTCATAAAACACAGGTTTATGTGAAAGGAGATCTGTGGGTTGTTTGAACAAGTGTTTGTGTGTGGTTGGAAGATCAGCAAACAAGAGAGGTGGGAAAAAGATAAAGAGAAGATAGATAGATTAAAAGAGTGATAGAGGTAGAGTAAAATGATAACGATGCATTAGAAGAGAGAACACACCCACGATCACATACGTAGTGACTGACTCCTTAAAGCAGTAGAAACAAGGGCTGGTTCTTAAAATGTTCACAGGTTCGCGGGAACCGGTGTTGCGCCAAATTCAGCACCCCCGCCAGGAAAAGCACCCCCTCTCTGGAGCTCGCAAATACGTCTTTGCGTGGCTTTAACTTTAAAAAAAGAAATAAAATAAATAAATAAATACCCAAGATGCTGTTCTAAGCTACGTTGACTAGGTAATAAGTAAGTAATCATAAAGAATAGTCATGTCACCTGCAGCCTTTCCCATGAGGGAGTGCTTTTTCTGGCGGGGGTGCTTAATTCGACACCACAGTAGTGCCGAAATCTGCACCCCCGCCATGAGAAAAGCACCGCCTCTCGGCAGCGCGTACGCAGCATCGAGAGGGGGTGCTTTTTCTGGCGGGGGTGCTGAATTTGGCACAACACCGGCACCGGCTTCGGAACCAGCTCTTATGCAGATGTATAAGATGTGCACACAGTGCGGCGGTTGTAAAACTTAGGCCTAATTAAAAGCTTCCCATCCATAACATCATAACCACAACAGACTCACTCCCTGTTGTCTCCAGAGTCCCCAAAACATGGTAAGTTAAATGGATCAGTAAGTGGATTTAAGCGTTTCTATGAGTGTGTAGAGGAGCCACGTCACATTATAGAAAGAAGCTCCATGTTGCCTTTATTGTACGATGTAATTGTACTGTATCTGCACTGATCCTATAGTGGGTCTAATCTAGACTAGACTGTTTAATTTTCAATGAGGCCGCAGATACTGTATATAACCGGACATATAAGGACGAGGCCTATAAATATAAGCTTTGTCACTCCTAAAATTAAGAGGGGGTGTGGCTAAACCCTGAGTCTGGCCAGTGGTTGGGTTTTCCAGGAATTTGGCGGAGCTCTTTTTCTTTTGAAGAATATTTTAGAGATGCTCAGCTCTGCCTGGAAAGCCGCTGTGGCTGTGGCACTGTAGGGTGCCGGTCAGTGGAGTAGAAGCAATGGAGAAAAGAGCAGATTTAAACACACACACACACACACACACACACACAAAGAGACAGGCATGCATTGCTCAATATGCTCCCAGTAGGCGTGTCTGCTGGATGGGCCTGGAGCGTTGTGCATAAGAATCGAGCCCAAAAACAGCACTCACCCCTAACAGAGCTAGAGCTGCTCCACCAGGACCGCAAATGCCCATTCATTTCCATTAATGAGCTCTCTCTCTCTCTCTCTCTCTCTCTCTCTCTCTCTCTCTCTCTCTCTCTTTTTGTCCCTCTTTCTCTCTCTATCTCAATCTCTCAGTGATATAATGCAAATGTACATGGAAAATTAATAGAATTCACCTTTATTGTTTTAGTGTGGGATTTTGTGAATGAACTGCAGTCTAATCACTTTCTCTCTCTTTTTTTCATGCTCCTCTACTCCTGACCTCTGATTGGCTGATGCAGGTGAGTAGTGATGGTGTTTTTTTATTACTCTCTGGGTTATATAAGCACACTTTTGTGAAACAAGAACACAATAAGACATCTGCTTTAATTTCTGCAAATTGTACAGTAGATAAAAAGAAAGAAAGTAAGCAAACAGTATCAGTCTAAAGTTTGGACACAACTCTTCTCATTAAATGTGTTTTCTTTCTTTTTGATGATTTTTTACATTGTAAATTTAATATTAAGTCACCTCAAGTACTTTTATCAGCGTCTTGAAGGAGTTCCTGGAGGTGCTGAACAATAGTTGCTGCTTTTCTTTTCACTGTGAAGCTTCAGCTCATCCCAAATAACCTCAACTGTTTACTACACAATTTATTTCAATCATTTTTATATTAATCTACAATGTAGGAATTAATTTAAATACAGAAATAAAAAAATGAGAAGGTGTGTCCAAACTTTTGACCGTATATAACGAATAAAAAAGAGATCTTCCTTCTTTTTCGTCTTTTTCTTCTGCTGGAAAAAGAAAAGCAGAAAGAATTATAACTAATAAACTAATAAGGGGGCCCATCCTCCTTTGGTCATGCTAAAAAATAAATAAATAAAGGGAAATAAAAAAAACAACAAAAACAACAAACAGACCATAATTATGATCATATTTGATATATAATGCATACTGTATTTGATATTCACACAATATCTCGTCATCATTGATAAATAAAGTATATTGACATCAATGAATTAATATATTATAATATAGAAAATAATGATATTATATGTATGCTGTTATGAAGAATACATTTAATATACAGGGCACATGAAAATCCACTTCCCCACCAAAAACACACCACCCTATTACTCACCACCCCCCTCTAAATATTTGGTACAGCTTGTGTGTTGATTACAACCTTTATCTGTTTTACACACCTGCTTCTATTATAGGGTTAATTGGCTTTCAGGTATATATGTGTGTGTGAGTGTGTGTGTGTGTGTGTGTGTGTGTGTATGTGTGTGTGTACTACTGACAGGGACATTTACATGCTTTAATGATGAGGGTTCAGGAGAAGGTTGGAGTGGGTGCTGTCAGCACCCCTGAATGAGCGTTCGTGTGTGTATCTGTGTGTGTGTGTGTATGTGTGTGTGCACACGTTTAGCCTAAGGGCATCATGAGGTTGTGCCCTAGCAGAGCTTCAGCCTGGCATCTGTCTCCCCACACACTCACACACACACACACACACACACACACACACACACACACACACCCTGATATATTCAGCAGCCTCTGTCTACATTCCTCCACTGCCTTAATGATCTACCCCACTGCTGTCAGCCGGCTGTCGGGGGCTGCTGTGCACATGTGTGTGACTTGTGGAGTGTATATGAGCTCTCATCAATGGGTGATGTACGTTAGCATATGATTTTCATATTCACTCACATTCTCGATGTGACGCACAGATACATTATGATGGCTGCAGAGAGCTGATACAGCATGACGCTCTGTTGAGCACCAGAATTGTGTCTTTTTTAGATTTTTAGAGAATATTTAGGTTATTTTGGGTGGCTCTGTCATAGTATTTCGTTTTTTTTGCTTATCGTACAATATATGAGCATGTTCTCCATCATTTTTACCTAAAATTTATTTCTATTAAAAATAAATGTCATTTATTTTTATCCGATTTTCTCCCCAATTTACAAGGCCAATAACCCAACCCACTCATTATGACTCATTAGGCCCCAACACCAGCAGGGTAAAGACTAGCACATGTCCCCTCCGATACATGTAAAGTCAGCCAACGCCTTTTTTCAAACTGCTGCTGATGCAGCATTGCCGAGGAGCATCACAACGCTGTCGGAGGAAAGTGCAGCAACTCACAGATGCCTCGTACACCAGCTCACAGACACCAGCTCACAGATGCCTCTTACTGATCGGCATCACCCTTTAGAGTGATTAGGGGAAAAGAACGTTATCTACCCACCCAAAGAGACCAAGGCAAATTGTGCTCTCTCTTTGGGGATCTGGCAGCTGGTGTCAAGCTGCATGACTGGGATTCAAACCAATGATTTTCCTTTTTTTAACAGCTAAATATTTGTATTAATAAAATGCTCATTGCTCCTAAAAGGTGCATTCTTAAGCTATAAGTAGTATAAAATTGTCATAAATAATATTATGTGTGTGTGTGTGTGTGTCACTGTGGAGTACCACATGCTGCAATGTTCTGATGTAACTTCACACCAGTGTGTGTCTGCTGGAGGTGTAAAGAGGTGTTTGGTCAGATTTGGCTCTGTAATGACCTCCCTGATGGCCTCTGAGCCACAGCAGCTCTGACACAACAACTGCACAAGTAGTACAAGTAGAATAGTAAAGCAGATGTTTAAATAATGGAAATAAATCATTAGTTTGATAAATTAATACATTAACAAATGACAGGGTTTAATTAATTATTTATTGTAAATGGAGGGAAATGTTACAGTTATTTCTGTGTTTATGCTGTGTAATTGCACAGCTTTAGCAAGTCTTAGATCCTTGCTATAGGTTGGCTATAGATCGCTATGCTTTTGCTAAGTAGTTGGTAGGTGGTTGCTATGGGGTTGTTATGCTATTCTAAGTAACGCTTGGAGGTTAATCGAATTAATTTGATTAATCAAATTACTGTTTTAATGGGATTTTCAAAATGGTATAATTGAGATTGTACTGTATATCTTTACATATAAAAGCTGCCAGGGGGTATCTTAGTAGTTTCTGTCAAAAACCTGTAAAAAAATTATGTGGCAGTGATTTTCATATATATAACTGAAATACTAGAAATGTATATTTTCACTGTGTTTAATATAAAAGATGCTTGTAAGTTTGAAGAGGGCTGCTTTCTATTAGTAAAAAATATGTTAAATAATAAATTAAATGTAAAATAAACAAAAGCTTGCACATCACTTTAAATGGTGCTGTTTGTTTAGTTGTGTAAAAAATAAATATTGGAATTAAGAATTGCTCATATATTTGAATACCAAGTTGTTGTTGTTTTTTTTTTAACAATATCACCCAGCCCTTATTCGAAATGTTGTTGCTGTTTCAAGAAGCTGCTTTCTTGTTGCTGGTTGCTATGAGGTATATAAACAGACCATGACAATGTATATATATAGTATATAGTATATATAAGGGCTGCAACGATTAGTCAATACAATCAACAATGTTGATGTTTTTAAATATGTCGACTACAAATTTCGTTGTCGACTCATCGTTAATTTGTAACAGTACCACATTACGCAAAGTGCTGGGGACAAAAGCGCAATGGGAGACTTAGTTTGTGTCTCAAAAAGTGCCCAAACACAACAGATTACATATTAAATCACTAGATATCAGTAATCTCCATGTTTTAACAACATTCAGATATTTAAATGCCATTTAAACCTTATATTCTGCTGTTTCTATTGTTTTCAGAGATGGCAGAAATAATCGTTGACTAATCGACTAATTAAAAAAAAAAAAATCAGATTAGTCCACTACCAAAATAATCATTAGTTGCAGCCCTAGTATATAGTCAATGAAAAAAAAAAAAAAAAAAACAGCTATAACACACTTTAAGATTGTGTTTCCCTTGCTTGTTTTATTCAATGTAGGTTATAAAACCATGATGTTACATACTCAATTCATTAATCAATATATCATACCGTAGTAAAATATATACTGATAATAGATGTATACTAAAGAGAGGTTGCTAGATGGTTGGGTTGGTGGTTTGTATGGAGTTGCTGGTTGGGTTGCAATGATGTCTCAGGTGGTTGCAATAGGGTTATTAGGTGATTACTAGGATGTGCCTTCACTTCTTACGATTCAAATGCATGAGTGAGTGTATGCGTGTGCTAGGCTGTAGTACTGACTTGATTGAGTTTGTCTCCTGTCGAGTCCAGCGACAGGCTAGTGGAGGTGAGGTTAAGCCTGCTCAATGTGGGTCAGTTATAAGCAGATTTATCAGTGTCCTGTAGGGAACACACACACACACACACACACAAACACACATACTGCTGCCTGTTGGGGCTCTGATCCCCTGTGACCCCAGTGTTGCTCTGGGACTATGAGGTCAGAGGTCAAGCCACCAGCCTGTCTTAATACTCTCTTTATTGAGATCTGCATCTGAAGGGTATTACTCACAGCTCTGGACAAGAGTGGAGAACTTATCTAATCTGTTACTGTCCATGAGCTCCTATACTGGAATGTGTGCTTGATTTCTGGATTAATAGCTGACAATAATGGGTTAAAAGGGGACAAAGACACAGTTTCTGGAAGTTAGGGAAGTTCTGAAAGTTCTACAGGCCTCCAAAAAAAAAGCTTAAGGAACCTGGTAAGATCAGGTCCCTTTTTTCACCTTAACGTGCTTAAAGAAACATCCTTTTACTCCACAGCCTGTGCTGTGTGTGTGTTCTGTGTGTGTGTTCTTCATCCTCCAGCTCTCCCTATAGTGAAAACACACACGTGCACACACTCCCACTCACGCACACATGCTTGTCCATAGCCACAGTCAGCAGTGTTGCAGTCGTGGTAGGCCTGCTCCAGGCTTGCAGCCCCACCACATCAATACACTTCTGCTTCACCAAACTCTTCCCCTCCCCTCCTGCCTCTTCCTCTGCCTCCTCTCCTGCCCATGCCTGGCCTTCCACTGCCCTAATTACACCAGCCTCCCCACCAGCCCTGCCATTTATAACAACCCCAAAAAACACTGTAATTAAGAGTCAGCTTCATAGCCGCTCATAAATAATATCGGTCCACGTATAGAAAGAGCTCTCCTCCCCGACTTGCTGCTGCTTCATCCGCCGGTGAACTGAGCGGTGAAGTGGTGGATCGTCTCTATTTGCGTCCAGCAGCGGAACCGAGGCTGCTCGCGCTGCTGTCCGAGGCCGAGCCCCCTCTTTGATGTAACGCTCGCCGCTGATGTAACACTAGCGCTGGGCGTCTTTTTCTCTGCCCTGTCATGAGGAAATGTTTCCAACTGCGGTGAACAGACCCTCTGACTGATCCTAATATACTTGTCTGTAGAGCAGTGATGTAATTAATGACTATAGCAGGCAGAGAGAGACGGCAAGCCACAATCGGCAGGCAAAACGGAACCATATGGGCGGAAGGCTCACGCGTTCACAGCCTCCCAGAATGCAATAGTGTGCAGTGCTTGAGTTTATACCTACAGTATGTGTCTATAAAGTTTACATACATAAATACACTGCATGTACTGTATATAGAAAGAGTGAAGAAAAGGAGAAAGCCATTCAAACCATGAAAAAAATCATTAAATTATTTAGTAAAAAAAAAAAACATTTAAAAACAGGGTTTTAATACCCTTTAAAAGGTAGAATTTTGAGTAAAGAAATATATTTGTTTTTATATATACTATTTTTACTATTTTTTTACTATTATACTATTTGATATGGAAAACAAAATGTAAAAAAAATAATAATAAAATTGATAATAAAAAAGTTTTTTTGCACACAATGTCTGAGCCAACCACACAGATTATTAATAACAGTGTTTATAATAGATTCATTTAATGTAGCTTTTAGAGCCATTTTATCATTAGCATACTAAACAGTTAAGTGTAGAAACAGTCATATAGATATGACTTTATTATTACATTTAATTTGTTAGTTTATTTTATTGATTTACTTGATGTTAATTATAAGGTATGTTTAAAGCAGTTCAGTATTGTTCTATGTAGTTTTAACTGCTAAAAGTCCAGCCAGTAGGGCTTCATTAAACAGACAGTTATTTCAGTATTTTTAATTGGATGAATCTATTGTTTAGACAAAGTTCTCTGCAGAAAGAGGTCATGTGACCCCAGTCCTTCCTGCGTCGAATCACAACACGTCAGAATGGCTTAGTGCTATATGGACAGTATAGAGCATTATGCAGTGTTTTTGTTGTTTTTAATTACCCAGTGTGTTGATTGTTTGCCATTGTCAACTAATTGTTGATGACTAATTGAGTGATTGTTTTCAGTGCCTTTTCTGCCAGCATGATTGGAGCTGTTTTCTACTGGCGTACCGCTGTTTATTCAGGCTGTAGAGGAGAGAAGGAGTGGCTGTGGGCGGCAGGAGGAGAGCAGCTGAGAGGAGGATGGTGTTTGAATCAGAAAGGCCTGTTTACATCTGCCATTAACATGCCATTAACAGATTTCATGACAGTATCTGGATTGACACATTGAGGCATTTCACATATTTTATCTTAACTGGTTAATCTGGTTTCTCATTGTGAATGAATCTGGAGAGCAGTGGAGGTTCCACAATAAGGTAGAAAAATAGAGGGTTCTTATGTTTTGTAGTGGCTCTGAAACTAATGCTTTAGACATTGAGTCTGGTGATGAGGTTGCAGGTAAAGTTAAATTATTGAAGGCTTTAATTGAGACTGTTTTTGTGCATGTGATGTGGCATAGTAGAATATAGTAGTACACAAATTGAAATCAGATTTGTACAGATGCAGATCAGTTAAGGCACTGGTTAAATCAGAACGTGCCCTTTGCTTCACTTACTTTGCAACAAACAATGACCGCGCCATATCCAGAATGATTGTGAAGAATGAAGTGTAAGGATTAAAAAAAATGTGGCTATGTAGTTAATGAGGGCACATATGTTTTTGATGTTTAGACGTGCACATGTCTAATCTAATTAATTGCAAAAAAAAAAAAGCAGAGTGGACAGTGATCTCAACAGATCTGATTTGAGGAACATATCCAATTGGCCTGAACAGTCAGAACACAGTGTTCCCAAGAAATATTCAATAATGTTGAGGTCTGTATTTTGGGCTGGTCTGTCCTTTGTTTTAAGCAGCTTCAGCCATTTTTTTTTTTTGCTTTGCCTTTCTTTCCTAGCCTTATTTTGTCTTAGTCTTCTTCTTTTCTCTCTCCAGATCTCAGCTTGACTTCCACAGTTCCCCTGAACTGTCATTTCTTAAGTAGATATCAGTAGATGTTTCCAAATCTTTGTTTTGGTGGTTTTACTGGTCTGGTGATGAGGTTGCAGGTAAAGTTAAATTATTGAAGGCTTTAATTGAGACTGTTTTTGTGCATTTGATGCGGCATAGTAGAATAGTGCACCCTTTGTGCACCCTCTCAACTTAGTCTTCTTGCATGTTCTTATCAGGTTAATGAGGGTTTGACTTGCCTTTCTTACCAGCATACATACAGTTCTCTTTGGAAGCTGTTCTCATTTTGACTTCTACAGTTCCCCTGAAATGCTTAAAATGCTTAACCATCATATTATAGCCTTCCCTTGCCTTGTTGACAGTGATTGCTTTTAGTTTGTGTTTTTTAGAGCTTTTTTTAAAGGAGTATTATTAATTACTTGTACATACTCAAGTACACATATTTAACTGACATGTTAAATATGAGGTTTAACAAACAATGCTTGGCTTATAGCCATTCCCTTCATTGTGGGCATCAATTTCGTTCATTTATGGATCTTTACACAGTTGTTTAAATGAGCCCCTTGTTTAAAGGATTCCTTTTAGGGTGAATTAATCTGGTAATTTTAGCAAGGATTCTGTTGCACCCACTTTAATCTTTTTAGCTCTCCTTAATTCTGATTCTGTGTTTCTTCGGCTTAACGTTGTGTGAATGAGCAGTTCTAGGGTTGCTCAGGTAACCAGCAAAAAGCTAGTAAAGCCCTAAAAAGGTCAAAGACACCCTATTTTTAGAATTGATATATGCAAATCTAAAATAGATATATTTTTAATAATGTTTTTAGCCCTTTTAATCATATAAATGTGCATATGCCAGTTCTGCCAGCCTCAGAAGAGAAAAAAAAACTCTTTTCTAAAGGACTTCCACAGTTCCCCTGAACTGCTATTTCATTTAAGTTCATTTTACACTGTAGAAGCCATATGAGCTGAAAACAGACGGTAATGTAACGTAATGTTCAATGCCCAAGAAACATGCAGATTCAGGAATGTCTCCTCACACTGCCTCGCCTTTTATTATCTCCCACTGCAGTTTTCTCACAGCCCTCACTCTTTCACTCTTCTGTGATTTATGCCCTTCTCCTCGCTCTCTCTCTTTTTTCCCCGCACTTAGCGCTCGGCCCTCTGTGGTGCGACTCGGCACACAAACACTGTCCTTGTGAGAAAGCGGAGAAAATAAATGTTTCTGTTGCTTTTCTCTGCCGTTGAAAAGGTGAGGAAGGCAGGAGATGCTGCCACTCTGAAAGCCAAAGAAAAGTCGAGCACAGGAAGACAAAAAGAGAGGGATGGAGAGGAGGAGAAAGGGAGCACAAAGGAAGCCTTGTTTGGGCGGCCCTCGTACACAATGGTCCATCTGCTGAAGACACAACATACACATACACAAACACACACACACACATACACATACACAGAAAAAAAGAAGACAGAAGACACAGAAGTCAATCCTAAACACACTCTCTTCCCCAACTCTTTCAAACTCTCTCTCGTCTTTTCTTCTTCTGAGACCACCCAGGCTCTTCTTCAGCCCCATTTCCTCCAAATAGCCCTAAAAAAAGAGAGAGAGAGAGAGAGAGAGAGAGAGAGAGAGAGAGACAGAGAGAGAGAGAGAGAGAGAGAGAGAGAGAGAGAGATGCAATGAAAACCAGTAGACAAAGAAAGATTACAGGTAGAGTGAGAGACAGTAAGCAATAAACAGAGAAAGAGAGGCAAGCAATAAGAAGGAAAGAGAGATAGTAGATACAGATAAAAGGAGAGAGACATATCAAGTCAAATAAAGAAAGAGAGAGAGAAAGAGAGAGAGGGAGAGAGAGAGAGAGAGAGAGAGAGAGAGAGAGAGACATGTGATTACATCTAACCTCGCCCTGCTGCCATGGTTTTGGTTTTCACAGTGATGTGATAGTGCCAAAGGCCTACATCTCTCTAGCCCAACCTTTCTCTCTCACTCTGTGTGTGTGTGTGTGTGAGTGTGAGTGTGAGTGTGTGTGTGTGTGCGTATTATAGCCAGTTCCCTCTCAGTTCTATTGCTCCACAATCAGAGTGAACCCCTGCTGTTTTCCAGCAGCAGGGGGACCAACAGAAACCCACTTTTGTAATATCTTTTACAGCAAGCATTCATCTAGAGTGTGTGTGTGTGTGTGTGTGTGTGTGTGTGTGTGTGCGCCTTTTACATGCAAATAGTGGGTTATTATAAGCACCTGTTTATACTGTGCTTCAGCTGTCTTGTTTCTGTGTGTGTATTTGCATATATATATATTTTTAGGAAATAACTGATCTAACTTTGTAGGAAAACCCGAAATGGCTACAAAATCAGGCCTCGTGAAATGACCTATAATCTTTCGTTCAATCTCTGCTTTTTTTTTTTGCTTGTTAAATTGTACCTTTTCTGGCTTGTCTAAATGTTTTGGAGCATACTTCAAATGCTGTGGTTTATGACATGGTTGCAGCAGGTAAGGTTGGCTTCTTAAGAGGAATATAAAGATTATATTTAATGCTGCACAGTGAAAACTAGTGAAACTAAACCTTCCTGCAGGTTCTTTTTAGCAGTCATTTAGGGGGTTGCATATGCCAGTCTTGCCAGCTTCAGAAGGGAAAACCTATATTAACTTCCCCTGAACTGCTACTATTTTTTTTGCTTTGCCTTTCTTACCAGCCTTATTTTGTCTTAGTCTTCTTCTTTTCTCTCTCCAGATCTCAGCTTGACTTCCACAGTTCCCCTGAACTGTCATTTCTTAAGTAGATATCAGTAGATGTTTCCAAATCTTTGTTTTGGTGGTTTTTCTGGTCTTGAACAAATATTTTTTGGGAGTCTCATTGTCTTGTTTAATCATTGTTTAAACTCCAGATTTTAGAGCTCCTAGTTTGATTTTCTCAGGATATAACTCAGGAAAAAAGGGTGCTCTCTGATATCTCCACTGTGCTGTACATGTAGACAGTAAGACAGATGGATAAATATCTGTTCACACAAGATTTAGGGTTTCAGAATTAATAAAGCTTGGGAATTTTCAACAGTTCCAGATTAAAACTGTAATTAGTGACACGACTCAATACTGATGATGGAAGATATATAGCACAATATATGCTGATAAACAGTATATGTACAGGATATTTAATGACCCCCGTGTCCTGACATTGTATAAAAACAGATTGTATGTGTCTGTGCGCCTGTGTGTGTGTGTGTGTGTGTGTGTGTGTGTGACAGAGAGAGAGAGTACGCAGTTGTTATGTGGTAGATAAATGGCACTCTAGAGGGCTGCAGTAGGGCCACTTGAGATTCAGCACTAGGGCATTAGTGCTCCCCTCACCATGCTGCTTCCTTTAATGACAATATGCTTACCAGGGTGCTGCCACAGACCACAGGGAGGTGGAGGGGTGGTGGGGGGTGGTGGTCTGCGTTTCAGGTTGTTGCTCAGTTCAGTCAGTGTTTATAGGCTCAGATGTCCCTCCCCAGGGGTGCAGTGGGGGGCCGATTACTGGCCTGAAGTTTAAAGATGTTTACCGGCTTTACCGAAGCTTTAAGCTGCGCCCAGCTCAGATTAGAGCTCCAGTTTAGGCTGTGCTGAGTCATTAAGCCAGCTGGGATTTGCATTAAGTCTTATTAATTATGAGAAATCATCATAATTGATTTGCTTTATTTGAATCATTTGGTTAATACCCGGTGATTATTTATAATCGTGGGAGATAAACAACAGATGTGTGGATGGACGAGCTGAAAACTGCAGTATACGGATGAGTGGATGGATGGATTAACTGGACAGTCATATGGATTCATGTATATATTGTTATTATATTTTGGTTATTTTATATTTTTTATTTCCAGACAGAATGCTCATTAAGTTTTTTAACACATTATGAATATATCAATCTATCATTAAATGTTTTCTATATGTCCTTTACATTGGCATGGATGTTAAAGTAATACATCCACTGACTTCCACAGTTGCCTGAACTGCCATTTCTTAATGTAGATGTTTCCAGATCTAAAATAAGAGAAAGTGGATTTCTATTTTACAGGTCTTGTACACAAGAGTGTTGGGAGTCCCAGTTTACCTTTAATCATTGTTTAAACTCCAGCCTTTGGAGCTTCTAATCAGATCTTCTCAGGATATACAGGGGTTAGACAAAGAAACTGAAAGTTTTAGACCACAATAATATATTGTGGTGACGGACAGTTCTGTTGGAAACAGGAGAGTTGAGGCGCACATTGAATTCTGCCGTGATTTGGGCAGCCATGGTTTTATGTTTTTTTGGATACAATCCGGGTTAGCACCCGAACATCCCTTTCAGACAGCTTCCTCTTACAGCGTCCACAGTTAATCCTGTTGGATGTGGTTGGTCCTTCTTGGTGGTATGCTGACATTACCCTGGATACCGTGGCTCTTGATACATCACAGAGACTTGTTGTCTTGATCACAGATGCAGCAGCAAGACGTGCATCAACAATTTGTCCTCCTTTGAACTCTGGTATGTCACCCATAATGTTGTGTGCATGGCAATATTTTGAGCAAAACTGTTAAAGCTCTTACCCTGCTAATTGAACCTTCACACTCTGCTCTTACTGGTTCAGTGTGCAATTAATGAAGATTGGCCACCAGGCTGCTCCAATTTAGCCATGAAACCTCCCACACTAAAATGACAGGTGTTTCAGTTTCATTGTCCAACCCCTGTAACTCCTGAAAATGAATGGAATAAATGAAGGATGGTCTCTGATATTTCCACTATAATGTCATAGAGACAGTAAGACAGATGGATAAAATTATTAGATGATAAAATTGCTAGGCCTATAGATTTGCCTCAGTAAGAGATGCATGTCCAGGCTGCTTTACTTGTAGTGTGTTAATTGAGGCGCCTGCCATGTGGCTCTGACTGACTTTTGGAAGCAGCTTTCTGTCCACATGCGCTTGGCAAGCTGCCACACATCTTTGCATGCAGATCTATATGTGTGTGTGTGTGTGTGTGTGTGTGTGTGTACGTGACACTGTGTCGCTCCAAGAGAAACTTGAAGTAGTTGCTAATCCCTTTAAGTAAGTGACTCGTACTTGAAGTCTAATCTGAGTTTGTGCAGTTAAGAGCGCCCTGCTGCCACACTTTTCTGCCTGAGAAACTCAATCTACTGTGACATAGCACACACACACACACACACACACACACACATGCATGAGCATTAAAAGCAACCCAAAGCTGTTCTCAAATGGAAATATTTATCTTAATACATAAATGAAGTATAAATTGACCTCAAGATTTTTATCTGCTTTATTTGCTTATGTTTATATGTGTTTTTAGACTAAGGTAAATCTGCTGTTTTGGAAAGATACAGAAGCAGATACCTATAGACTAGATAGGGCTTAACAATTTATCATTTCAGCATCGTTTTTGCAATTAGTAGACATGCTGTAGTTACATTGTAAGACTTGCAATGCTTGCTAAAAAGGAAATTAAATCCCCTTCTTATTTTTGCTTGCACATTTTTAATATAATGACATGGATCACTGACCTTTGGTGGAAAGCTGAAATCTGCTTAAAATGCCTGTTTTTTTTTCCTTATTGCAATATACAGCTCAGGAAAAAAGAGACCAGTTAAAAATTATGGGTTTCTTTGATTTTACTTAATTGAAACCTCTGGAATATAATCAAGAGGAAGATGGGTGATCACAAGCCATCAAACCAAGCTGAACTGCTTGAATTTTTGCACCAGGAGTGGGATAAAGTTATCCAAAAGCAGTGTGTAAGACTGGTGGAGGAGAACATGCCAAGATGCACGAAAACTGTGATTAAAAATCAGGGTTATTCCACCAAATATTGATTTGAGGTCTGAAATCTTTGTATCTTTTTTTGTTATTTCAGCCATTTCTCATTTTCTGCAAATAAATGCTCTATAGCAAAATCAGAGAAACTGTATATGGTATGGATGATTGGATGGTAAGAAAGCAGGTTTTTATAGCGGTAAAAATATTTCACAATTGTACAAGCAAATGCTGAATAGTATTCTGCTATTGTATATTCTGCTTCAAAGCAGAATTTTCCATTAAATCATTAGTAAGAGTTTAGCACTCTCACTCACATTATGTGGAATACATCAGGGCTCTATGCTAGGGTCTATGATAATTATCCTAATTATATGAATCATGCAGTTAGTCTGAGGGTTAAACAACTGATGTGTGGGTCTAATATTTACAGCGATTAAGGTGTTAACACACACACACACACACACACACACAATAATGCACAACATGTATAAAGAAAAAAATAGTGTGTACAACCTAGTGTGTGCATGTTGTGTGCAATTACCTGCAGCTAGTACACTAATGCACTTGTAATATCTGTTGATGCATTTTCATAATTGCACTAATAACACTGGGCAGGGTCTTTCCTCCATCCTCCCTCGTCTCTGATGGTTGGAGTTCACGTCCACCCTCTGTGTGTTTCTGCTCTCTGTGTGCTTACCTACAATTTATCCGATTTGGGTGAAAGCGCCTGGGTAATAGCAGGTCTCGTTAATTTTAGCGTAAAAGCTGCTGTGTAGCAGCAACACCCACAGATACAGAAGTGGAGTCGGTTTGTTGGGCTTATGGAGTTGTCATGTTTGCTCTGCTCCCCTTAGTCACCGCAGGTGCCTAGAGGGCCAATTAGAGCAGTTTTGAAATCTCTGATAGTACTGTACTAGTCTAGCCACCAGAGAGAGAGAAAGAGAGAGAGAGAGAAAGAAAGAAAGAGAGAGGTAAGACTGAGGTAAGAATGTTTAGATAACACATTGAGTCAGTCCTCCATGTTTGGATATGAGATCATACAATATGGACATAACTATTGGGACATTTGCTAATTTTTGCTCATTTGTTTCTTTTTTTAAAACACTGGCTTTAAAGCAAAAAAAAAAAAAAAAATCAGGGTTCGTACGGCCATGAAAATCCTGGAAAAGTCATGAAATTTGAAAATATCAATTTCCAGGCCTGGATAATTAAAAAAAAACAAAAAAATTACCAGAAAGTTTTGGAAAAGTCATGGAAATTTGCAATTCACAAATGTATGTTTCCATTTATCGACTGGGAAAAGCTATTTTGAGCTGACAAATACATCAGCACAGAGTTAGTTCAGTAATATAGCCCAAAACAATGGAGCTCTCAGGATCTGACACACATTCTATTCTTATTTAAGTTTGTGTCAACATTGCTTAAAGAAATATATCGTCACTGTCCAATAAAAAATACTTATCTCTGTAAGAACCCAACCAGGAAGTTTGGATGCAAACGCAGACAGATCTATTAATCCAAATCACTAGGCAAAAACGAAGTAAAAAAAAGGCAAAGTTCAAAAAAACAGAAAGTATACGCTAGGCAAAAAATCGTAGTCAAGGAGAAGCAAAAGATCAAAAAAACAGAAAAACAGTAATAACAATAATGCTCGATAAGACAAAATGTGGCAATATCTCGCGACTTAGCAGTGCATGAGTCCCAGTATATATAGCCCTGCACATAGGTAATTTCCCACAGGTGTGTGGGAGGGGAGGAGTCAGCCTCAATACTCAGGAGAGGTGGACCTTAAAGGTGCAGTGTGGGCAGGTTTGACAATCTCCAAAACAGCAAGTTTTCTATGAAGTCAAAGTCTGCTATGAAGTAAAGTTTGCTGTTAAAAAGAGTTTATTTTAGGTCATTTTGAAGGATTTCTATTGGTCTGTTTATCAAGAAATTTTGACGCAGTGTAAGGGACAGTTTGTCTGTTGAATTTTTCTTGTTAACTGAAAATCGACAAAAATGGAGGCAAGTGTTTTTCACTGGACAGTAACAATATGTTTTTGGCATTATAGTTTTAGTTTGGTTTTCATTTTTTATGTTTTAAAGATCAAAAATTGGCTTTAAAGACATGGAAAAGTCATGGAAAATTAATGAAAATGTATAGGTTAAAAAAAGTATATGAACCCTGATCATTTGTTCTGCTTCTGTTGGAGTAACTGTCTCTCTACCTTACCTTATCCCTAACTACCAAACGCATTCCAAAAGTATAGGATGCACTGATCAGTATGGAGGGTCTTTATACCCCTCCCGGCATCAGGCATGGCATCAGGCATGATGCCAATGGGTACATGTTTATCTGCTTATCTGCTTTTTGAGAGTACTATTCTTTTGGCACTGAGTAACTAAATGCATTCAGCAGAAGAGATTACAGATATATTTGGAGATATTATAATATATCAGGTAGGATGTTTTGCCTGTGGTTGCAATATAACTGTAATAACAACCCATATGAAACTCGCATCACCGCAGTAATAACACTGTGTCCCGTGCCTCGTTCTCACTCTGTTAGCCGTGTCCTGTGGCTGTTCCTGTCCGTATGGCCGGTGCCATCCTCAGGTAATTAGTGCTCATTTTGATTCAGAGTGTGCGGCGCTAATTAAGCAGGCCTGTTGTGAGGGCCTCTCCTGCCCCTCAGCCAGCCTCCAGTCTCTCACCCCTGTGCCTCAGGGGACCAGCTAACCATTCAGCCTCCTTTTGATGGTCCTCACCACACTCTCAGCCTGGGTGGAGCAGCGCGTGTTCTTGTGTTCTCGGCTTTGAGATGTCGGTTCTTCTGTGGAGTCGGAGAGACGCCTGTTTAATCAGGCAGTCAGCAGTTGTTTCTCAGGGCTGCTTATTCTGTATTAGCAGATGTATGAATGTAAAATATTTTATATCTTTTCTGGAGAGTAAGAATGAGGCACAAGCCATGGTGTTAATACTACAGTGATATGAGTGTGATATGGGTTGCCAATGGAAAGTTAAGAAAGGTTAAGACAGGCTTTTTCTTTTCCTCTAAAATTACTATTTTATAGGTTGCAAGTTTTTGATCCAACTGAAAAACTCAGCTCTTTTAGTCTTTTAAGAAATAATATTTAAGGAACATATCGTCGCTGTCCAATGAAAAACACTTATCTCCAAAACAGCAACTTTATAGGAGAGAGAAAAAATCTTGTAAACTTTCAATGGAAGTCAACGTAAAAAGAGTTTATTTCAGGTCATTTTTAAGAATTTCTATTGGTCCGTTCATCAATAAATTTTGTCACAGTGTTAGAGACAGTTTGTCTGTTCAAATTATGTAGTAAACTAAAAATCGACAAAATTGAAGATAAGTGTTTTTCATTGGACAGCGACGATAGGAACATATGAAAATCAGGGGGGCTCTGATTGGTTAAGCAGACCATCATTAAGACTCCATCATTGTGGCCTGAGGATCACAGGTTTAAAAATCCAGAGTCTTACTGCTCCGTCATTGACAGCCAAAGTATGATAGAACACAATTGGCCAGGCTCTCACTGGGTGTGTAGAGAGCATGCTGTCTGTCATTTTACCACTCCAATTTTTGGGCTGCTGGCTGGCACAGGCATCTGTTGGCTGATGTACTGTGGCTGGAGACTTGGCACTTTCCTCTAAATCGTTGGCTTGTAGGGATGCACTGAATATAAAGAAAAATGTCCGAACAGTCAGTAAATGAAATAGCCTACTTTTATTTTAGCTTACTTTTCAAAGTAAAAGCAAAACTGCAAAACTACAATCCAAAAATAATGATTAAACCATGATCATTTTTAACATTTTAGCTGCTTGTGTTTAAATCAAAAGCATCTTTTTTTGCTATTTGTGGCTAAATAATTTTGGTTGCTGAATATTCCCAGCATCCCTATTGCTTTATGATGCCGCATTGTTGGCACATCAAAAAGAGGCAGTGGGTGACTTTCCTATGTATGGGATGAGGCATGTGCTTGTCCTCACACTTCTAGTGTCCGGAGCATTGCAAGTGAGTGGCTTTGCTAAATTGGGAAGTTCTTTTACCAGAACACTGAACACTCGTCCTGCATCCCCTGTATAGAGTTCCTCCAGCCTCCAGTCTGGGTCCGCTATCTCCGTCTTCACCCCGGCCAGCCGTCACTGGTCCAAGACTGGCAGCTGGAGTCTGCCGGATTAGCCCGGAGACTTAACACTCTCCCCTTCTGTTTACTTTGCACAAAGGCTCCTTCCTCTTCCTCGCTGTCTCGGGTCTCCGCTCTGTAAAGCTTGTGCATATTTAAAAACCCTCCACAGCAGAAGGCGTTCCAGCATCCTCCCGTTGCCGTCGGCAGGCCTTTAGAAGTGAGTTGAGTTTGTTCCCATTAGCAACCGGTGTCAGAGCACGGAGAGCACAGGGGCGGGGCCAGGGTCTAGGGACTAGTGACTGGGGGGTTGGGGTCAGGATTGGATCCAGAAGGTCTCTAGAGGATTGAGGGGTGGCTGTGGTGGGCTTTGTGGGCTTTTTCCTGGCAGGAGCAAGGTTAGTAGAAGGTAGAAGATTCATATGGCGGATTGTCAAAAAAAAAAGCAATGAGATTACAGGCAGAAAAAAGGCCTTTAATATCGGCTCTCCGATATTGCCGGCTCTCCGGCACCCGCCACTGTGTCTAACTTAAAAATGTCAAACATGATTTAAAAGGTTATTACACTGGCTGTTGGGGGAAGAGTAGATTTGCTTCCCCCCTTATTCTCCTCGTTCCTTATCTTTCTCTCAGTCTCTATCCTTTCTATCTTTATCGGCGGTTAGTATTTCATTATAAATCCTTCTATATGGAATCAGATTCATTCTCTCCATCTGTTCTACCTTCACGGACTCGGTTAGTGAAACAACCTTGCTTTGAAAGAAATGACACATAATATCTTGTCCAATATCGTTCCAAGGAAAATCAATAACTCAACAGTTCTGAAAACCACGCTGCTCGCAATGGTATTGATGAGCTTATAAATTTGGGGAAAACCGAATCAGTCTGTGTATTGATCTCCATGTGGGGTCTTTTGAAGTACAAGCTCAAGCCGTTCTTGCTACTCCAGCAGTGGCCGGTACGTATGGCTACCTTGATCTGGCTAGACCATTGGAAGTGCTCCTGGATACGGCTGGGCTGTACAACTGCCAGTGATGTTCGTACAGATCCAGGACCCTCCCGTTTTTTTTTTTCATGCCTGCGGCCGCTCTGTTAGATGCCGTGTTCACACATGTTAGTTCTGCTGTTCACTGGGGAAAACACACTGTTCGGGCTGGTCGCTGCGTGTGCTAATTAGCACGGGTGCTCTGATGATCATCTCTGCTGAAACGCTGCTGCCACTGGCTGTTTACAGAGTTTACGGAGCTTGCCGGTTCTCTTATGTTCCCTTTCGGAACACATCGCCCGCCATCGGCTGTGTCCAGTAGCGGGAACAACAGCAGTCTTTTATCTTGCTGCTCACAGGAAGCACTGGCAGGCAGATGCAGGGCAGTCACATTTTTTTCAGAAGTTTCTTAGTGATTTGAAGGCTTTATCTGAACAATATAAGACTGGCTTTCTGGACAAAAAAAAAAACAGCCTCAGAAAAGCAAGAATCAGATCCAGCAGCATGGATTAAAATCTTGCTGAATTTATAGGGGAGAACAATAACAATAAATCTGTTTCAGGCATTCTTCCTTCTTTCCATCGCTCTCTCATCCCTTCTTTATCTCCAGCTCTCTGCAGCCCCTCTGGCATCGGGCTGGTGCATCTATCATCGTTTTACCCCTGGACTCACTGTTGCTAGCATGCATAATACAATGAGCGCCGGATTCCATTGCACCTGCTACCCCTTCTCCCATCCTTCAGCCTCTCCATCACGCCTCCCCTCCTTTCACTTCTCCCCATCATTCTGCTCCTCTTGGGAGGCTGAGAGAGGGTAGACCCCCTGCCCTCCTCAGCCCCTCTCTTTTTCTTCCAAGCGAAGGGGGTGGAAGAGGTGCAGCGGTGCTCGGGGCTCTATGTGCCAGACCACAGGCAGGAGATTAATGGTGAAAGCGGGATAATTCTATAATCAGAGGCACATAAGCGAAGTGTGGCCGTGAGCTTGATTAGCCTGTCAGCTGCAGGGCCGCTAGCCAGCTGATGGGTGACCCATTCAGATGGATCGCCGTTGCAGTCAGATAGATTGTTGCCCTCGGGTATGATGCTGGCCCACTGTACATGATCATTCCCACGGCATATGCCATTGTTCTCATCTGATTGAAAGAACGGAAAAGTAGGCCCAGAGGAAAAAAACTACTTCTGCCAGTCGAAAGCCTAGCCGCAGGAGAAGCTCTGTAACGCACCACCAGACCAGAGGGTGTCTTCACATGACATTCCTCACTCTTTGTTTGTCTTCTTTTCTCTTTGTCCCAAATCTTCTTTCTCGTTCACACCCCCCACCCCACCCTACGGTGCCAGCCTAGTTCCCCCTTGCCTCCCTCTTCTCCGGCCTGGACAGATAAGCAGCAGGCTGCTCCCCCATGGCACAGGACCATCAGTGCCCAGTGGGTGCCAGCGGTGGTGCCAGGCTGTTATGAGCGTGGCTTTGTCTGGGCCTCGCACCCATGCTGGGCACCACAGTGCGGGCTAATTACCTGTCATCTGGCCCACTGAGAGTCCCTAAAATGAGCCTCTTTGTCCTCATAGGGGAACCAAAAAAGTATGTATTTGGATTGTCTGCAAGTTTGTTGACTTGCTTAATATTGTGCTCTTGGTTGTGTTCTCGTTTATTGAATTTCCACAAGTTTCCATGTTGCACTGATATGCCAAACTTGTGAAATATTATCTTGTGAATGAGGTCTTGCGATTGCCGCCCGGTGAGCTCATGGCAAGGCGACGCAACATGGACGGACACTACTTTGACTGAGACCTGATAGTGAAGGCCAGATGAATAAGATGGGACATATTTTTATTCCCGAAATTGTGTGTTCTTTGGTTCACGGTTTCACATGGTAATGATTGTGATCGGTGGCTTCTGTCAAGGAATGTCCTTGCAAACAAGCAAGCAACTCTTACTGAAATCTCATCTTTAAATAATTTAAATCAGGTCCCACATGCATATTTCACTGGTGAGAGCAGTAGTGTTTTTTACCTTTCATTGTACATAGCAAAAGTCCATGGACATGATGCAAGTTTCAAAAACCTTATAGTCTGGTTTGAAGCCGGGTTGGAAGGTTTCATAATAAATAAATAGAGCAACAGGAACATGATGAGGAGGAGGCTACTGTGGGATTGAGAGGCAGAGGGCAGGAAAGGGCAGACTGCCGCGATGGACACAGTCAAGCGAAAAGAGAGGGCAAGCAGGGAAAAAAAATGAAGGAAACAAAAGAGTAACAGAAAGAGAGTGATGGAGGGTGGGCAGAATGATAAAACACTCTCGCCTTTTCTCTGGCAGGTTGCCCACACAGAGTGTTAAGGCAAGGGTTGAGAGAGAAAGAAGAATAACAGAGCTTGGATGCTCGCCAGTTGGTTTTCTGTATTTTCTCCCTTTTTTGGCCGTTTTACTCATTCACCGTTCCTTTCCTCCTTGTGCAAATTTATTGCCAGTGTCAAGATCCTTCGCCCAAGAAGTAGTAGAACATCCTCGCGAGCAAGTGCTCTGGACGTATCTAGTTGACGAATAAGCTACGGCTTTGCAGTGCTAATGCTAGCCATTTCGTTTGAATAATATAAGCACTGGTTTTAAACAATTAAGTTTCAGGTCACTAATAGTTTAACATTGTTTGTATCAGATCCTTTGGTCTTATCAGACTCTTGGACATGTGAGGTTAGCCATTTTTCTTACAGCACATTCACTGATTCTGAAAGGGCTGTGGCGCAATGCCGTGGCGCAATATCATCTTCAGTGATAGTGATGTTGGTTCAGTGAGAGGACAGACAGGCCAAGGCCAGCGTTATGATAGTGGGAGATGTCTGCCTCCTCTCTTTTCCCCTGCCTCGGGCTAACGGACGTCCAGAAGGCCGAGGTGAAGCCGGGGTCCAGATTTGACAAGCGGCCCCAAAGTGACACTTGCCCAGGAGTTAACAAGCTGCCTCTAGACCCTGTCTGCCCTGTGGCCTCGAGGCCTGTCAGTTCATCTATGGGAAAGAGCTGACACACCAAAAGCAGCGGATGCTCAGTGTAGCCTTCCTGAAAATCTGCAACGTGACTCCAAATGTTTTTGGCGTATTGTGAAGCCAGACCGCTCAACCATCAAAGCTTTTCAGGTGCAGTTCTCTGAAGTCTTTTCCTATTTGTGAAGCAGAATTTTGGGAAAAAGGTAAAAATTTTGCTCTTGGAAAAGCTTCCATACAATACCAATGACTAGAAACAGTCGTCAAAAGTCCTTGTCATTACAGTGCTGCTTACACTAATGTTACATCACCTATACATCACCTATACAGCTTAACCCATATGCCCAAACTCTTCTAACAAATGCATTCAGCTACTTTATGTAACATCCTTTGCTGACACATATAGCAGTGTCTAGTCCCTGTAGACAAAAGCATAGCCTATAGCCTATAGAATAGGATTCCCTGAAGTAGATACACATACACAGAACCTATTGCCCTTAATGCTAGGCTTTGCCTCTCAGTTTTACCTGTATCACACTAAGGGCAAAACAAACCAGATGGCCAAGGGAGTTATCAAAGCACCATGCCTGATGCTAGCAGTGGGCTGGATTTGTATAAATCCCCCCAGAACTGAACTGTGAAGCACTGTAACTGTGTTTTCTGGAACGATGATGGAACATTCAGAAATCCCAAGTTGCAAAAATGAATTTATATATACACTATGTCACATTAACTCACCTCAACATGTCTTTTGCAATCATTTAGTCCCCTGTGGGCAATGCTAAAATCACTATTACAAACTGTACAGCTGGCAAGACTTGCTCATAGTTTTTTACGTTTTCCAGACATGGAAAAAGAAAACTTTAGAGTAGTCAGAGGTTAAATGCGTTTTAATGGGAGCCATGATGCTCCTGAATGCATCCAGTCATCCCGTACAGGACGGGAAAGAAAACACTAAAAACTGATTGGCTGACTCACAGACGCTTTGTAGAGAACAGGCCAATCAGAACCCTCTCTGTTTTGCATGCGCACATTGGGGAAAAAAGTCACTCCAGGGTCACTAATTCTAGATTCCAGGAGATTTTATCTGATTTGAGGGCATCAGGGAGCTGTTATTGATATGCGGTAGACTCCCGCAACTTCCGGGAGACTGTGGACATCTGAACATCTAATAATTTTGGGGTGGAGGACTTTTATTTTTGAGAGTGTTAAGTTCAAAGTGCAAAGTTTTAGTAACACACAAATACGCAAGCAGTTTGTCTGGTCAGGGCAAATGGTGATTTTAAACCGTCAGTGTGGATAAACAGTATGGATAAACAGTATCTAATTAAAGAGCAACAGGCAACACCTGCAGAAACAAGAAAGGAAACCCTCTCTGACCGTATCTTGGGATATTACAGGCTAGACTCTGGCCACAGTGGACCGTTTACCTATGATTAGAGCAGATTTGAGCGAATTATCCTGAGTAGTGCCCTGCTTGAAGTGGCTCAGTCAACCCTCCCTACAGGGAGGAGAGGCTCTTCGCATGTCGCATTCGCACACCTTTCCCCACAAATGTGCTCAAGTGAGCATGTGCCTGCTCAGTTATGGGGTTGCATATTGCTTACACATGCCTGTAGACACCACTGCTTAACATCTGCTCATCTACATGCTGACTCATACTCACACAGAGACTTGTTTTACTGATTTGAGTGGGATCTGCTGTTGATCTATATAGTTAAGTATTGCATTTCATTCAAGAGTCATTTCAACTCCTTAAGCTGTAAATTTACAAAAAAGAAATAAAAAAGACAATAGCAGAAATTTGAATTGTTCAGACATTTGGTCCTCATAAAGAGAGTAAAACAAACGCACCACACACACACACAAATCTAATCTATTTCTTTCCCCAGTGGCTCATCAGGATTAGGCAAATGGTCTGGGAATAAAGGAAATATGCTCTTTGATGGCCTTTTTTATATTTACACTGGACGGACATGAGGCAGCTGGAGGCTGTTAATGGAGGAGAGAGAACTGTTTGCCAGCAGAGCAGAAGAAAAACACCCTGTTTCATCATAAATCAGGCTGTGTTGAAATTTATTGACCCTTTTCTCTTTTGTCCGGACTCTGC
The DNA here is from genome assembly GCF_023375975.1 of Astyanax mexicanus. Taxonomy (NCBI): domain Eukaryota; kingdom Metazoa; phylum Chordata; class Actinopteri; order Characiformes; family Acestrorhamphidae; genus Astyanax; species Astyanax mexicanus. The sequence continues at coordinate 28,005,780 of NC_064425.1, read as the reverse complement.
GAGAAAGAATAGCTGGTGTTTAGTGTTGGAGAGCAAAGGTTCAGGCATGATAAGTGTAATATTGGTGTTAATATATTGTATTTAAACCTCTCGGGACCAGAGACATGCCAGCTGTCTTTATTTGTCTGTTAATATCTTTGGAAAATATAGTTTAGATTTACTTTTTAAAGATTTAAGAGTTTTTTAGAGTCTGTGATGTTGATTGCCTCTTATCTTAAGATTGTATAAGATTCAGATCTGGAGTTATGAGGCTATAAAAAAGTTGTTGAGTTGTCCTTCACACCCCAACGTCTCCTTGTCTAATTTAAGGTTAGCCGTATCTTACACCCTGTGCAAGGCGCGTGACAATGCTCATTGCTATCTTACACCTCGTGATCAGTCTCTGTTCACACCTTGGCCTGCATCGTTTAAGTAGCATAGGCACTCGTAAATATATCTACACCAATGATCGTGCTGTTTTTAGGATAGTTTCTGGCGTATTGCTATCTTGGCAATGGAAAACACAGATGTGATACCTTTTAAGGTACTAAAGCTGATGGAGAGTGCTATTCAGCATTATACCATCATAGAGAGGAAACCCTGTGGTTTTAATGTGTTTAAAGCAATAACAGAAAAAAACTACATTTCTTTAAATAGGGGGCCCTATAATAAGATCTTGTCTCTCAAATGTCTCTTAAAAATGTCTTTTCTTTGATATTTTCCTTCTGGTTTGTAACGGTCACCCATAAGAAGGCCACATGTGGGGCACGCCCGTGTCTGCAGTGTGCGGGCAATGTCAGGCTGGATGCCAGCCAGCTAGCCAGCCAGGGCTTGGAGGGCTGGGGGGTGCCGGGGTCTAGGTGGGGCGAGCGTTCGTCGGCCGCTGCCCTGTAATTGCACCCTGCGGTCCATTTCTGCTGCCCTTAACTGGCTGCTGACCTAACGGTCTGTGAAGCTCATCTGCGGAAACACAAAGAGAGAGAGAGAGAGAGAGAGAGAGAGAAAGAGGAAGGAAGAGAGGATAAATTTAGCCATCCCACAATGCCATGAGTTGTAGCTTTGTGTGTAGCGATGGCAACCCATTGGTTTGGTAACCCCAGTCTGAGTGTGTGTGTGTTTGTAATTGTGTGGACTGGTAACAGTTAAAATTGCTCTTGGAAGTGGGAACTGGGAGGTGCTGGAATAGTCAGCCTGGAATAGTCAGGAGAGTCCAGGAGAGTCAAAAGTTTGGACACATTCCTACATTGAAATTAATACTGATGTCATTCAGACTATGAGGGAACACATACATAAAGTAACTTAAACATGTAGAAAACTTGCGGTTTCTGAAGCTGGTAACTGTGATGAACCTATCCAGTACAACAGAGATAACTCTTGTTCTTCCTCTCCTGAAGTGGTCCTGATGAGTGCCAGTTTCATCCTAACATTTTGGATTATCTTTGCTCTGTGACTGAACTACATAAGAAATTAATTTATTTCTGATGCCAACAGTATTGTTTTTTATTTTGTTTTTTTTGTTTTTTTGAGGATAGTTTTCCTGTTTTCCTGATTCTGAAAAAAAAAAAAAAACAGATCAACACATTTTTTTTAAGAGAGTCTTTTAGAGTTAGGAAGTTTTTTGGAAAAGCATTTATTTATTCTTTTTGAATCTATAGTGTTTTTTTTTTTTTCTTAGGAAAGCATGTGAATTCAGGCCCTGGCTTAAATTTAGTCACTTACTCGTTCTCATTTATCAGGACTGTCCACATGGGGCGCTGCTAGTCTTTGAACACCTTTTGGTGCTTCACATTAGTGCCACTGTGTTCTCATTCTATTCACATGTTTCAGTTTGTTTAAATAACACTGTAATTCAAACTTAATAGAATTCCAAAAATGCTGAGTGTTTATGTTACACATATTGCAACAGCACGCTGGAAAATCTTCAAAACGCAAGTAAACGTGTAAATTAAACAGTAGAAATCCACCACCTGTATCAATAATAGACCATAAGGAAGTATACAGTGCACAATATTCACATCTTTAATGTCATCGTTCCTCTGTTGTTCTTTCTCTCTTTTTTTTACACACACAAACACACACACACAACCACACACACGCACGGAGCTCTTTAGCATGTTAGCATGTGCTCTCGTTCTTTAGAATGGACCACAATAACGCCTTTGTTTTAACCACTCTGCAGGAAGTGCTTTGATCAAGCTGAGTCAGTCTCCTCTGCTTGCTTTGGCCAACGTTCTCCACTAATGATCGCGCACATGTGATCGCACATGTGCTAGCCGCTCCATATGCTGCCCACTCTACCACAACTCACAGCATATTAGGTCTGCAGCCTAATAGGCATACTGTAGCGCCAGTCAGACTTAAAGAGAGAGAGAGAGAGAAATTAAAATAGCAGTAACAGAAGGATTGGAACATACTCTATATTAATAGAAAAAAAACAATTCTGAAATGAAGGATATTAACAATAGGCTTATTCTGCTTTTGTTTAAGTAAGTGGAATTATACCCTTCTAGCCCACACCTGCCATTATGCAGGTTAATGTTTTTTTTTTTTTTCTCTGCTCTGGAGCACCATATTCTATTGTAGGTCTGCATGATACTGGAAGAATTTAATTGATATATATATCACAATAATAAACAATGCAGGGCTCATGATGGCACCAGCCCCGCCCCTGCTTGTGCGCTGTCTCGCCTTCCAGACCAATCAAGATCTGAGTCAGCGTGGTGCATTCAAACCCCGAGGAAAACAGCAAAACAACAGTAATCGGCGGCCCTTTAATCAGGCATTTAAATGGCAATTTTAAAAGGTAACTAAGAGCATTTTTCTGGGATTAAAAGCGTGAATTCAGCTGTAACTGAAAATAACAGCAATTTAAACTATTCTCATACAGAGTTCCCCAATGGTGGAAGAAACTTCCTTCCACTACCAGATCAGGAGAATCTCTCACTATCTTTAAGAAACTCCTGAAGACAGAGCTCTTCAAAGAGCACTTACTCTCCTAACACCTCTAACAAACTACCCTCCACTACCAGATCAGGAGAATCTCTCACTATCTTTAAGAAACTCCTGAAGACAGAGCTCTTCAAAGAGCACTTACTCTCCTAACACCTCTAACAAACTACCTTCTACTACCAGATCAGGAGAATCTCTCACTATCTTTAATAAACTCCTGAAGACAGAGCTCTTCAAAGAGCACTTACTCTCCTAACACCTCTAACAAACTACCTTCTACTACCAGATCAGGAGAATCTCTCACTATCACTTACTAGAGCACCTACTCTCCTAACACCTCTAACTACCAAAC